>NW_024045132.1:1399641-1492134 GCF_012273895.1 Zerene cesonia | reverse complement strand
GCAGACCTCGCAGACCCCGCCTGCGGACGCCGCCGTCGACGCGGACAAATCCCAAATTGTTTGTTCCCAGTTTTGTTTGGTTTTGTTTCCTGCCGCGTGTGCTACTGAATGACGAGGACTTCCCGGGCTGCGTTGCGCCACACTATTGACGCAATGATGTCCTGCCTTCAACATACGCAATCAGTTATTTGCTTTTGTATAGGAAAAAAATTTAAATCCATAAACAAATTTCATTAAAGACTATTGACGCATTGGTGACGCTGGATTTCGGGGGATATTTATGATTTGTTATTTTTTTAGGAAAAGAAGGATCCCAATGACAGTACGATAACAATTGACGAGAATGATGATGATGATGAAGATAAACCCGAACCTACGCATTATTCAAAGATAGATTTGAGAACAATTAAAGTGGATCAGCTAAGACAAGAATTGAGGGCGCGCAACGTTAGCTGTAAAGGTAAAATTAGTATTTTAATCACTATTTTTTTAATTTTTATATTTTTAATTGCATTAAATTATATTTATTTAAAAAAACGACCACAAGCCATCCTACGTACCTAAGTATTCCGCTATACCGGGGCGACGCCTTTACACTCGGTTGCCTATAATCCCACTTTTATTTTTAACATTTTGCATACAACAATTTCATATTCTTCAATCATATTATTTAAGGGTTACGAGCGCAATTGGTATCACGTCTTTCTAAACTTATCAAAGCCGAAGAAGAAAAAGATGTTAAGGGTGAGGATGTAATGGAAGTTGTTGATGATGATGAACCAGAGAAGTCCTCTGAAAATATTGAAATAAACGAAGACAACAAGGAAGAAAGTACAGTAGAAGAAACTCCTCAACCGGCCACTGAGGAGAAAAAAATTATTGAAAAAGATGAAAAGAAAGATGTCAAAGATAAGGAGGATAAAGAAGCTGTAAAGAAAGATAAACCAAAAACTGAGAAGGAAATTGAGGAAGAAAAAAAGAAGGTATAACAGTTATTTTCAACTGTAAATTTCCTAAAGTGACTACTTATATTCGAGATTTGTTGGCTAGAATTGATGGATTTTACACGATTTTACACTTTTATTACATGTACTTATTGATTTGTAATTAATATTATCTATATAATTCTATCTCAAACATTTGTAGCTAATTTATTAAATATTGTTTAGCTGGAGAAAGAGAAGCAGATACTCAAAACTAAATACGAATTGCCCACCATCTCGCATATTATAGTGCACCCATCTGCATCTGCAAAAGGCGGCAAGTTCGGCTGTAGTGTTGCAACTTTATCGCTTTTGCTTGACTACCGTGTCACAGATAATAAAGAACATAGTTTCGAGGTATGTATAAAGATTTTCATGAGTTTTTAAATAAGTCAATATTATTCAATGCTGTATAATTATTTAGCGTAAGTTCGTATCCCGTTAATAAAATGTTATTGATGTTTATAACATCATGTATTTTTAGCTCTTTGTATTTGCTGAGCTCTTCAATGAAATGCTCATGCGAGATTTCGGTTTTTACATCTACAAAACTCTGTACACTCTGCCCGAGAGAACGGAAGAGGTTAAAGAAAAAGTCGGGGATAAAGCTGAAAAGAAAGACGAAAAAGATAAGAACGATAAAAAGGAGGACAAAAAAGACGAGAAAAAGGAAGACAAAAAGGACAATGATAAAGATAAGAAAGACGATAAGGATAAGAAGGATGATAAAGATAAAAAAGATGACAGACGGGAACCGAGACGACGCGATCGACGCGTGAGTTTTTTTAATTTCATCTCCCTAACTACTTTCAAGACATTTTCACTATGTCACCAGTCTTCTATTCGTTTTGAATTGAACCAGATAATACTCAATAAATAATAATAATGTGTGTTACCTCAACTTAAACCTGGTGGTAATTAATATAATGTACTAGATTTAAATAAGCAATGAAATAGAATAAAACATTATTCAATTACTGCAACTGGAAATATTCTGGTCCATTTCTTTTTGTGCCAAACCAATTGTTACGTGTGTATTTTTCAAAATTTGGTCGCAATAAACAAAATCAACATAGTTGCATCATTAATCTAAACGTAACATTCGCTCAAACAGGAATCACACAGTGACGATGACCGCAGCAATTCACCAAAGCGCCGGAGCCGCGGGGTCGAGTTACCCCCAGATCCATATCTATTGCTCTCGCTCGTGTATTTCGATACGTCACGAGGTGGAACGATCACTAAGAAGGACCTGCAGAACCTGTTCATGAGCCTCGGCCTGCAATTATCTAGATCTCAAATAAGAGCCGTGCTTGAAAAAGTATGTGTCAAGGATAACTTCAGTTATAAGTAAGTGTTTTGTTTTATTTGGATTTTTTATGTAATGTCCTTTAATGTCAGTACAAGTCAGTGTTAATTAATATGTATTCTATGCTACAAGTCCTATGTGCCCTTTTTGAGTTGCTGACTTAAATTAAACAGTATAAATATAACTTATGTAGTAATTATTTTATGTAGAAACATTTAAATTAGGTGAAGTGTTATGATTGTAAACAATATTTTATTCAATTAATTACAGAACTCTGCTTCAACAAATCAAAGATTTGGCGTCAGGGTCTGTTGAAGCTATGCAAGATCTCCCTCTGGACACCACTATTCTCTCTAATGAAGTGCCTCCCCATGTAAGTTTAATAAGTAACATAGTTTATGCGTAAGATAATTATATGACTTAAAAATTAAAATACCTTAAAATAAAAAACGTAGTTTAAAACATGTTACATTCACTTAAAATAACAAATAAATAATAGTGATAGTTCAGTATACAATATTAACTAGTTCACAATGCAATATAATATTAACTATTTGCTAAGTATACATTTCTGTATGGCTTTTTCTTTGCTATATGAACATTTGAACATTTTCTTTAAATAACAACAGATAGCAGAACTAGAAGCAGTAATAGCGTCAGGAAACCGCAATCTTCTTCCTGTATTTGTACAAGACAAAGAAGAACAGGAATCGTCTTTTGGCACCAAGGATGTTAGTGAAACTGGTTTGTATATGCTCATTACCTATGCAATGTACTATTACTAATACAAATTTTGACCTTTCATATGTCTTTGCATAAAGACAGCATTTATTACATGCATCAATCAGATAAACGTATATTAAGTTTCCATCCAGCGAATTATTTAAAAAATACCCTTATCTTTTAATTCATATCAGATATTACTAGCCGCTAGAATTTGAAAATCAATCCAGTAAATCCAAATATACCGCACATAACGTGATATAAACTCAATAACTTTACCTCTTTTTTATAACTAATAAATAAAAACTATAGGAGTATAGATATAAGGTGTACGTTCGGCAGGCATAGTGTCGTACAAGGGGCGCGTGGTGGACGTGGGCGCGCTGGTGGCGGGCGCGGCGCGCTGGCAGGCGGAGCGCGCGCGGCTGCGCGGCGCGCTCGAGGCGGCGCAGGCGCAGGCGCGGGCCGCGCGCGCCGCCGCCGCCTCCACGCAGCAGGCGGAGCGCGGCGCGCACGCGCAGCTGCACGACGCGGCCGCCAACCTCGCCGCGGCGCGCGCGCGCATCGCCTCGCTCATGGTGGGTGCCACCACGTACTTGCTTATGTATTGTGCAGCGCCAGCGACTTCTAGTTGCATGCTGATAAATTAGGAGTTTCTGCGATCTCAATACAGAAATATTTTCAATCGAAACTTATGTTTGTGAAGATTAGCTCGTTCAAACGAACGATAAAGCGAAACAAATTTTCAGTGTAAAATAAAACTTTCTGTGTCAATTGTGCTCCAGTTTGAACACGATATGAATATTTCATAAATTTTTGTACTCTAATTGAGATGAACTCTGACCAAAATATTTTATAATTAGCTTAAACTTATATGCACTACAAATTCAAGAACTTAGCGTTTAAGATTATAATATAGCGTTATTTAAAAATTGTTTATTATGTTTCCTTCGATTTTAGGCTAGTTCAAAAATATTCCACTCAGCACTGAAGAGCATAAAGACTAAAGTGGATGCCGTTGTTAACATTAAGTACGAAGATGATGACGTCGTAGAAGTTGTTAATGGTCCTTCAAAGTGAGTATTCTTTGTGTATTAAAAATTAATTTGAAGAATATATATAAGCATATTATTTCGCCAAGGGTGCATCTATTTAATTTCTGTTTGTGTTGTTTATTTGAATTAAGTATTGCATGAAGTTATTGAAATTAAAAATTTAGTTAAAATTTCTGTCTGTTTACGATTTAATTAATCTATAGTGTCTCAATTGCTTCACTTTCAATTATTCAGGGAAGAAAAAGATAAAAAATCTGAAGCTGCATCAGATAGCGTTAATAGTGCCGAGACCATCGAGGGCAAGGAACACAAGGAAGAAGTGAAATCAGACCAAAAAACGGATGATGATAGTAAAGAAAAAGACATTGTTAGTGCAGAAAATATGGATATTGATGATAAAGAATGAGTTCTTATGTTGATCGTAAGCCTAGTTATTTCTATAACGGCTAACATTGTGGATAATTTGTGAAAACTTCTTTATTTTAAGATTTTGGACATTATTAACTTTAGTGTAATTTTTCAACACGTTCTTTTTTTCATAAATATAACTTTTACTGTATATTTATATGAAGCAACTGATATAATGTTTATTCAATAGAAATAACTCACAAGTTGTATGTTTGATTGATAAAACGTGTGGTGAAATATCGAAAAGTGATTAGTGCTGTAAGACTAACCTTTTAAAACAAGTGCTCTTTAATTTTGTTATATTGAGATTGATACTGACATGTGTTATGATATTGATGGTCACATATTTTGTCCATTTTGCAAATATTGTTAAGTAGTATCTGCATATTTCTGATGTGGTAAAAGAGGAACCGAATTTCTTTATGTGGGTAATATTTTATTTTTAAAGTTGTTTCAATGACAATAATCACTAGATATGTTTATCATTTAATAAACATAATGAAATTTCTGAAGATTGTTACACAAGTCCATTGTGTTTTACGAAAAGGCACGATTTGTTTCCTTTTCTATAATAATCAGTATTCCTGTGTGACATCCATACCAGGACATAAATCTGGTTCATAGGAGGTACCGATTGATTACAACACTATTTAATAGGTATATTTGTTTTATTGTGTAAACAGTAAGCATATATTAATTTAATTATAACTTGTAAATAAATTACACGTAAGACGATAGCATTTAATTACATATTATAATATGATGAAAAAGTTATTTTATTTCTGAAAACTTCAATTTCATATGCCAATTAACTGAATCTTAAAATACAAAATCAAATTTATTGCAACACAATTTAATAGTTTTCTTATACAATTGAGAGCAGACTTAGAAAATATGTAATCTATTCTACATAATTTATATGAGAACCGATTATGCAGTTTTCTCATTTACCATCTTAATTAAATCGGAAAATAGATTTAATACGCATATTTAGAATAACTTATCAATAGTATAAGCTTTTTTAATGCTATCATGTCTCAAGGATCTTATTTCTATTGAATTTTTTATTGTTGTTACATAGGTTTTCATAAGTTTGCCTTTACTGATATCTTAATATTTGGTTAACGTAAATATGTATGTAGAAGACTAAACTATGTAATGATGTAGCTAAAATCGATTTTATACTACTGAAATCCAGTAAAAACACTACAAAGACTTAAATATCAAAGAAAAATTATAAACATTTAAGATTGTATAAGCAGAAATTCCCAAATGTCAACATAAGGTCAAATATTGGGATTTTCGATTATTAAACTATGAGATGGAAATAGCATATGTGGAATAAATGAGTTCTTATAGCATACTTCTAAATCCAAGTCCGATATCTCTTGCGTTTATTTTCATTTATATTAACCGTTATAGGCAAAATTCTATAAAGTGACAAATATTTGTAACAAAATTATTTCTAAGCCTTTTTCTAAAATTTAATTACAAGAAACGCAACGATAAAGTTATTGATGGCCTTTTTAACTTATTATGACGTGTATTATTTGGGATTTAGAAATAGATAAGCTAAGCAATATATGCAGATGCTGCAAAACCAGCAATAATGGTCGCTTCCAAAATTAGCAGATTAAGATATTAAGAGACTATTTAACACTTTTGAACTTACATTTTTATATATTACTCGTAATTTAAACATGAAAAATACCTCATTATATTAACGATTACAACATTGTTTAAAAATTTAACTTAATACTAATAATACGTAATAACAAAGTAATAGCTATATAATAACCTAACATACTAAAAATTCAGTACAACTAATATAAATAAATGCCATATTGCTACAAATACGAAAATTTAATGAAGAAGGGAGTGAATAGAGAATTTTTTAAAATGTGAAATACAATGCAAAATAACTCTTCAAGTCGATCTTCTAGTCATAAAATTAAATTAAATCCATATAAATTTGAAGAAAATTAAGAAAGCAATATATACAAATTAGAAATGAGCCAGGGAGACTGGTTAGTGTATTACAGAAAAAAGGTTTATATTTGCGTGATTGCATATAATGGATAAACTGAATAATTACTGACAATGAAAATCGTTTTATCAGTAGAAAGTGTAATCCGCACTAATCTTATAAATGAGAAGCGTGTTTGTCTCTTTTTCACGTCGTATTGGACCTATTTTACGGAATGGTTATTATTTTTGGCCACCGTTTTAAGGTTAGAGGGTTACATAGGCTACTTTAATAATTAGAGACTTTTTAACGGATTTTAAACACGATTTATTCATTATATTATCAACCTGACGATTCGAACACTTTACAGAGTGCGACAGACTCCCCTTAATCACGTTAAAATTGCAAAATCCGTTAAAAAGTATAATTTCTAAATATATAATACTCGCGTAAATTCAAACACAAGAAAATACATAAGCTACTTTATACCTAAGTAAATCATCTCGTTCCCATATGAATATCCATTGTGATTCGCATTTGAATAGCTCCGAAATTTATTAATTCCGATAGATGGCGCTGTTCAAAAAAATTATTTAATTGTATATTAAAAAAAATGACACGTGTTATTGTTCTTTTATCACGCGAGCGGAGCTGCGGGCAACAGTTATCCTAGAGGCGGCGAGTAGCTAGTGTGAACGCCTTCATACACGCAAACTTATATTATTAAACCCATCCATGTATTAACACATTCATATAGATAAATGCGTTCTAATATTTAAACGCATGGTTCCACGTAGTTCCCAGGGAACAGTCCAGTCACACCGTCCATGACGCCTTCCCACCAGCCATCATCGTTCTTCTTCAGAACGTATATCACTGAGCTCTCTTGGAACGATAACTCATCCTCTTTGTCCGCATAGTAGTCGTATATGGCTACAACTGGAATGGAATTTATTGTTTTTTTTTTTACCACTTGATTTATTTTTGACATATGTTAAATTTGAGAAAAAGATTTCAACACAAATAATAGAATACATTGCAATCAAAAACTTTCAAGTAAACAAGCATGTAAATTGCCAACTTTTCTTAAAAGATCGGGAAGTTTTTAATAAAATTCAGTATAGTATTATTGCAGAACGTAGCAGTAAATTTGATTATGATCAAAGTACTGTATTTATACGTTATCATTAAAAAATTATCCACAAGTAAGCAAGAGGTCTGAAGAAATCACATATCAATTATTTACCTTTTTCAATATAGTTTTTAGGCACCCATCCAGGCAAGTCTTCTTCGTCAGGCACGATAGCTGGCACCGCGCTTGTATATTGATTACCCATTTTATTCTGAAATATGTTTTTATAATATAACATTTACCAAATCATAACATAGTCTAAATATAGAAGAAAAAAAGTTTATATATATTTTTCTAAACCATTTAATCAAAATAATAATGTATTGTGAATTTTTCCGACTATACTACAGTGCAATGTATACTGAGTAATACACTGCACTGCATTATTATACATCACTAAAGTGTAGAACATCACATCTTATTGTCGAGATTAGTTTACTACAGTGCACTATAGTGCACTGTAGTGCAGAGCAAGTGCACAGTGCAGTGCAGTGCGCGCACTCACGTTGAGGTGGTGCGTGCGGCCGAACGCGTCGTGCGCGAGCTCGTCGTCCATCGGCGGCGGCGGCAGCGGCGGCGACACCGACCCGCCGCGCGCCGACCCGCCCCCGCCCGACGACGACGACGCGCGCTGCAACACGCGACACGACTTTAACAACACATTCATCAAGTTAACAACACTCGAGACGATGTCAACAACACATTAATGACTACACTTACACGCGAGACGACGTTACCAACACCTTAATGATATTAACAACGCGCGAGTCGATGTAAACAATGTTAAGAAAAACAAGATGTAAGAACGATCGTAAAGATTATCCATTACACCAACTCATTTCAGATCAAGGGTAATAATTGTTTCGTTGTGAACTTGTCAGCAAAAATGTCTAATTATACAGAGCAAAAAAGGCTATTTATACAGAAAGTCAATCAAGTGACATATTACGTCATAACCCACAAGAGAGACTTGATCTCTCTTGTGGGTTATGAGACGAAACAAAAAAATAATTAATTTACTATAATTGATGCATTGAAACATACTTGACCAGGCAGGCTCATGGAGTGTTGGCTGTGCTCGCCGTCCGATCCAATCAATGGAGATGGTGGTGCTGAAAGTAATTAGAATATGCACTTGTATGGTTTTATAAATTTTACAAATAATAATGCGACATTGCAACTGCATATCACAATATAATGATAGTTTTCTTTACATTTTATTTATATAAATGAAAATACTAATTCTATGTAAATGTTATAACACATTGATGACGACTGCACCATTGGTCACAGATTTGTCTTTGAGTCTTAGAGATACAAATTTTTGGTTTTTGCGTATGCTATTAATAACATGAAAAGAAACACATATAATACCAAATTTTGTTGACATTTAGTAAAAATGGAAAGAAAAGCAGATAACTTACGAGGCATACTAGCGTGTAAGTCTTGTTGAGAGTAATTAGTGGAAGATTGGTGTTGATTGGGATGCACCATGCCAACCTGGAATGAAAAGCAATATTTCAAAACCAATGAAATTAAGTACATTTCGTTCATTCACTAGTAAAAAAAGAATTTTGTTCTCATAAGAAGATTAATCAGTGAAATGGATTCTATACTTGTATTATCATGGTTTATTTCATACTTTAAATGCTTTCAAATTTCATACAGTTCAGTTAAACATTTAAACATAATATTACATGAACAAGCAAGCAATATTCTTCACAAACATCCTTAAAATTACTTGACTTGGTTTTTTAAACTCTATCCATATGATATATTACATTAAACTATAAAAAAATATATAGAACTAGTCAGAATTCACACCTGTGGTTGAGCGACAGGCAGCGTAGAGTAGCCAGGGGGTCTCCGAGGGTAGTTGGGTGCATAGTGCGATGGTACTTGGGGAGGGGCGACTGCTGGCGGAGTGCGGTACTCACGAGATGACTTGCCTGTTTGAACACTTACTTATTATATAACAAACATAAGGCACATTTGTCACATTGCAATCAAAATAATGTTTAACTGTTGTAAATATGATAATTTTTCTGGTATAAGTAGCTTATGTATTTCCATAACAAAATTACTGCAACTGCTAAATTGCATTATTAGTTTTATTCAAGTACATAAAATAACCCCAGTATTAAAAAGAACAAATTATTTAACAGATGATTTATTATCAATTTAGTACATGAAATGCATAAGCGAAATTTATGATGAATTTACACAATTTAAAATTTATTAATCTACATCTTGCTGGTACCTTTAATATATATATATATATGAATAGTTCATTGCCTCTTACCTAAAGTACCACGTCCAAGGGTGCCAGTATTAGAAGCTGATGCAGACCGAACAGCAGCTGGTGGTGTTGGCGGCTTTGTAGTGGGTGCAGGAAGGGGTGCGGCTCCAGGAACAGACCCAGATCGACGGCCACGAGGTGTACCACTCATGCCACTGTTCCAATGAGCACCGTGTCCTATGTCATCGAGAGCTGTGAAAAAATATGAGAGGTTAATAATTGTAGAAATCGATATAATTCTTTCAGTAAGCAATATGACTTTTATACAGTCTACTCAATTGTATAAATTTTTTGAATTAAGTTAGTGAAAATATATAGACAAACCTGTATAATCAATGCTCTTCCTAACATACTTAATGGGTTTTTCAGGATTCGCTGGAGCAATGATTTTATACTGCCTATTTGTCACTTTATTTGCTGTTAGTACACCAATTTCTCTTCGAGCTACCTTCTCCTTATGAATAGCAACAGTCTGAGCTATATGATTCATCTGCCCTTCCATCTCAGCTAATTGCATGGTTTGTAATTCCAATAGTTGTAGGAAGTTGTATGCGAGTGTATTTATTTGATAAGCGACACTAGCGAGAGACTGAGTTGTATAATTTTTTGTACTTTCAAGAGCGAGTCGCTTGTTTTCAGATTGGAAGTAATTAGCTTCACAATATTCAGCCACTCGCTCCAGATTTGTATGACTATCCGTGAGGTGATTACGACCTTCAGGTATTTCCGTTTGTAAAAGCGCAGCTAGTTCTGCCATTTTGAAGCTGCAAAAAATGTTAAATGTACTATAAAAATATTATTGTATATCCCGAGATACGAACATGAGTGAAAACACAGCTAAGTTACCTGAGAATCGAGGTAGTTTTAACCAAGGAACCAAATAAAGATTTTACATAAACTGAAGAGATAACAACTATATATAACCTGAAAAGTAATTTTATATATTATTTTGTATGTTTTTCTTCATAGGTAATTACATAAAAACTTATTATATTATTCACAATAATCACAAAACAATCTCCCCCACCTTTAAACGAGATCCACAGACAACAGATAAAGCACAGACAACAAAAGACAACAAAAATTATATTATTACTGTACTGTCTATGTTTTTATCATTCATGTCTGTGTAGAAGAAACTTAACATTTGACAGTTGTTTCATGTTTGCATGGACTTCAATTATAAAAAAAAATACACTGAAATTTGACACTTGATTATTGATTGAATTTTTGAGAGGAAAAAACAGAAGTTAATTAGTTTTGTTTTGTCTAAGATGTAATGTACGTGTGAAGAAAACACACTCACAATGGGTACTAATGGAAACGGGCGAAGAGGCGGCACAAAGCTGCCTGATGTGCGCCGCCCCATGGAAGAGGGCGATTGTGTCAACGATATGGAGAGTCCTGAATTAGATTTCGTCTATGATGATTGTGATACACAGGCCAACGAAATCGCTGAATTATATAGTTACACTGAACATCCGGAATTTCAATTAAACGTAAAGGCTTTCGAAGATATCATGGAAGAATTTAACTATCCCCCAAGTTGGCAAAGGCTTACTGAAAAACAACGGCGTACGGTTATAATGAAATTGTTAGAACATTTAGATATTGCAGTTAGTGAGATGCGGATGCGAGCGACACGATGTATTTTGTATT
Organism: Zerene cesonia; assembly: GCF_012273895.1. Lineage (NCBI taxonomy): Eukaryota > Metazoa > Arthropoda > Insecta > Lepidoptera > Pieridae > Zerene > Zerene cesonia. The sequence goes on along the minus strand of NW_024045132.1, from coordinate 1,480,600 downwards.
TAGCTCAAGGGTGCTGGGCCGAAATGCAATCTGACGCTGAACAGGCACAGTGGGCTCGTCTAAATATATTCATGTTGTATGAAATGGGAACATTTGCAGCCTTTGTGGAATTATTGAATCTCGAAATCGTCAGAAGTAATACAACTATAGCATCAAGGAAACTTGCGGAATCATTAGCTGATTCTACTAATTTGAGAGTTATAATTTCAGTTCTATATTTAATAACTGAACATATGAGGACTGAAAAGAATAATCCCAGTACTGAATATGCACACCTGATTAAAACCTTTAAAGAGGAACTTGGTACACCTTTTGGGGAAGAATTACTCCCAGTACAACTGTTGAATATGGTAACCCACTTGGGGGCAGGCACTGCACCACATTTTCCCATGAAAAAAGTTTTACTTTTGCTGTGGAAAGTTTTACTTGTGTATTTAGGTGGAATTAAAGAACTTAAAGAGAGAAAAGCTCGATTGAGGGAGAAATATAATTTGCCTCCAGTCATGGAAGATACTCTTGAAGTGATCAAAGGTATGAGAGCCAGTTCCCCACCACCGAGTGCTGTAGACATGCTGGAGAACCAAAACCCAAGTCAGAGAAAGCTAAAGGAGAATGAAAGAGCACTAAGAAGACAGACATTTATGAAACAAACATCTTTAGATGAATCTGATGAACAAATGTATGTTGAGAAAGAAGAGCAAAGCAATGGATCTGAAGATTATTCTATGGAGTTTCAGTCAATGCCCATAGAAGGATCACAAAACTCAAATCAAAATTGTCCATACTATATGTATTTTAAGCAATTCGATAGTCCTCCACCACCGCCGCCTCTACCTAGAAGTCTTCCATGGCAATCAAAGGTACGGCAAAAGGATATTGATAACTTTCTGGACAATGTGAGAGTGAAATTTGTTGGATACTCTTTGCCAGGCGACCGTCAAACTGTCGCAGGTCTGCCGCAACCCATACATGAAGGTATAGAAGTATTGAAAAAGCACATCTACACAAGTATTGCTGAAATTCAAATTGAAAGAGAAATTGAAATCGCACGAAGCCCTCTAACTAAAGGTGAAAGGGAAGTTGAGCAGACTGAAACTGAAATTTTATACAGAGAAGTGCTACCAAATTTACCGCAATATATGATTGCATTACTGAAGATATTGTTAGCAGCTGCACCTACTTCTACTGCAAAAACATATTCTATGAATATTATGGCAGATTTATTACCAGAAGAGATGCCCATGACTGTACTCCAGTCACTTAAGCTGGGTATAGATGTGAATAGACATAAAGAAATCATTGTAAAAGCTGTCACAGCTACACTTTTACTTCTTTTGAAACATTTTAAGTTAAATCATGTGTATCAATTTGAATATATGTCACAACATTTGGTGTTTGCAAACTGCATGCCTTTAGTTTTAAAGTTTTTTAATCAAAATATTCTATCATATGTTGGAGCTAAGAACACCATACCCATATTTGATTTTCCTGCTTGTGTAATTGGCGAACAGCCTGAATTGACAAAGGAATGTCTAGATATTGGCGACACATCAGTACCATACTCTTGGCGAAATGTATTTTCTTGCATTAACCTCCTGAGGATTTTAAATAAATTGACAAAATGGAAAAATGCAAGAATCATGATGCTTGTTGTTTTTAAAAGTGCACCTATATTAAAACGCACCTTGAAAGTCCGACATGCTTTGATGCAGTTTTATGTTTTGAAACTTTTGAAGATGCAGACTAAGTATTTGGGACGACAGTGGCGGAAAACGAACATGAAAACCATCAGTGCAATTTATTCTAAGGTACGCCATAGGTTAAATGACGATTGGGCCTTCGGCAATGATGTAGATGCTCGCCCATGGGACTTTCAAGATGAAGAGTGCGCTTTGCGAGCCTGCGTTGATCGTTTCAACAGACGACGGTATGGCACAATGGCAGATCAGGAGAGTGAGTTGACACCCGTCGACAAAGATATTAATAGTGTACTTGACACTAATTTTGATCTTGATGAAGAGTTCAAGGAAAACTATGAAATGTGGCTTGAAAGAGAAGTCTATAATAATGAAATTAATTGGGATGTTCTTTTATCAGCATGAGTTTTTATCTGCATGAAAATGTAGGAAGATGAAATATTCCTTTTTTATGATATTTAAGAAAAAGGTTATAACAGTGTTTTTGAATTAGCACTGAAATTTCTGAACTTTTAGTACATTTATACAGATCAGTAAATTATTGTAAGATAAGGGATTTGTTGCAGCAATAAAATTAGTACTGATGACAAGAGCAATTATGTGTCAGAATTTGCATGCTCTATGTTAAGTAAATATCTCTATGTTAGGTTAATAGATCTAATCACAAAACATATGTAAGATTAGCCGAGTTCAATAGGCATCGGAGACTAACAATAGAAGTTTATATATATAAAATTAGTATCTAAATTATGTAGCATGAAAACTAATTGGTTAATGAAATGTTAAACTGAAATCATCCTTTTAGAACATACTTATAATTTTTTTGAAATAAATGTATGTAATAAATTGTTCATGACTTTGTTTTAACCCACCATAACCTCTTTAAAAAAATTGGAAGAAAGTTCGTCTTTTCTTTCGGACGATAAGTCATTAATTAGTTCCAATGTCCATATAGGTGTTTCATGAAGCATTGTGAACTTAATCATCGAAGTTCAGTTATAAGTTATTACTGAAACACTTTAAAAAAGTAGTTATTGCCTAATTCCTATTGATTGACACTAAGGTGGTATTTAGAAAAAAAAGAAGGGATTTCTCTCCAGTTAGAAATTAATTACATCGTGATAGTACAAAGTAAATGTTTATATTGTGATCATTGGTAGATAGCTGGATGCATGGTTGTGGTTGTAGACAGTGCGGGACTTACTACTTTATAACTTAACGCATTCTTCAACTGCTCGATACTTACCTTCCACTATTCCTGCTGGAATTTTATAATATTTGCAGATATTTTTTTTTATTTAATTTTCTTATGAATATAAGGGTTATTTTATGTTTGTTGGTACCTTTGTGGCTCGATGTATTGCGGTGGAACTTTCGGTTACTAGTAGACTAGAGAAACTTATTCGTAGCAGGTTAACGAGCATGCCTTGGTTTTAAATTTTGTCGCACATCATGCTCGATATTTTGTTACAACCTGATTTAAAAAACCAGCGAGCATATAATTGGTGTCATATTTTACCGAGCAAAAGCACGGACATATCAACATACCTCATGATTCATCATACATCAACATACAGCAGCAATCCCGTAGTATCCAACATTTCAACCAAATGTCAATTTCAGATTTTCAAAATAACGAAATATCACAAGAAAGTGTACTTCGTAAGCATTTCGCCGAACAAAATTAACGTCAGTAGGTAAATTTTTGAACATACGCACAAACGGTACCTAATTATGGGAATGCTGGGGAAAATGCTCTAATGAATCCCAACGTTAGGACGAAATTTGTGTGATCTTTTCTCCATAGAAACACTGACTTCTTCGCCTGTTTTTTCTCTATTGATCTATCGATTCACAAGTCTTTAGTTTCTAACTAGTTATATCCGTACGGGTAATCCTTAATAGTTACCTATTGGTCAAATAGTGGAGAAGGAAATATGACTTTTTGCTTTGTTATTTCAAACGGCAATTATTCCTATCGAGTGCGAGCGTAGGTAGAATCATAATATGTATGCGGCATGTATCTAATCCGCATACTTAAAAAGCTTAATTAATAATTACGGTATTATGTACCTAAAACTATAAATGAAGTAATGAAGCAGATCACCTACCGTAGGTGTTTGTAGTATATATTGAAATATTAATTTAGTTTTTAGTTAACAATGAACATTTAGAGTAAGTACCTACCCTCTATGTACTTTCGTTAAAACCGTAATTTTTCATACCAAAATATTTTCCCAAATAAAAAGTCCGTTAAAGTAACTCGAGCTTTCACAAATTTCATTCGAGATAAATTAAAAGAGGGGTTTTGGTGTGCTGAGTGCACCAGCACGGTTTGTTCTCACGTCAAACGTCACGCGGATGACACCCAAACATTTGTAATATTGTACAATACAATGGATCCTTTTACCAGCGCGGCGGGGCACTTAAGACCCCGCTATAAACACCTAAATTACTTTAGAGACAGCGCTTCCATTTCATTTTTGTTATATTGTTATAGCAATCCAAATGGTTTGTACTTCAGCGTTTCTGTTTAAAATATACATAATATATGTACTTATATGCTAGTATCGTAGACGTAGGACTTGATTCTGGAAGAATGAAAATGAGGAAAATCAGAATTCGAATATATTTATCTACTAAAATAAAAATTAAAAAATATATGGATTACATCTCTAAACTTTTCTGAATTTCCTTACGTAATTGTTTAAACCTTTTTATGGCTAGGAATTAATATGAGAAAGACTAGAATAGGATAGATAGAATGCTACTTTTTTGCATATAGTTAGGTGTTTTCTTTATTTGCCATGCATCCGTATGACGACAGTTAACTCACGATAAAATCTCAACGCGAAGAAATTATTCGCTCTATAACTCGTATAATGCTTGTATATGCCTTTGACTTGCTCTAATATGCATTTGTTTTTTACATTTAAACCAAAGTGCACATCTTGTACGTATCTCAAAAATGATCGCATACATAAGATTATTTCTGATTTTATTACATTATACTTTTATATCGTCTGAAATTACAAATAACGAATTGAATGTGAATGATATACTTCGAACAGACCTAATGCCTACATTTTTCATTTCGAGTGAAAATGTGGAGGTGCCCAAAATGAGTAGTAAAAAAGAATTTTTGCCGCCTACAAATGGGTCCATGGATGCTGCTTTGAATACGCTTAATTTTCACAGGTAAATAAATAATCTTCGCACTTTCGCAGATAAGTAGACAATGAAAAATCCATAATTAGCTCGGTACTGTTAAAATATTGCTTGATGAAAACTGGTTTTAAATTAATTAGGTACATCTATCCGGGTAATACCTAAGGGCTCCTACTACCTACCGCTACCTTCGTGGCTCATTATCGACTTAATTAATGATTAACTCAATAATAAATTTACAAACTTTTTTTGTTTAAACAGAAAAATGATGAACGAGTATCAATGCAGAAATTACGTTGCTGAACAAATCTTAGAAGAAATAGGTAAAAATTCTATGCAAAATCGTCTCGGGAAACCTTTTGACGGAAGTCTGTTTAATAAAAATGTTTATGCACCTCGTTCTCAAGACTATAAAGGTTTGAATGATGTTGGATCGGTTAATTATCAGGAGTGGCTTGCCAAGTAAGTCATCATTTGTTAAAATCATAAATATTATTTATTATTTATTAGTACATAGGGAAAAGTCGCTGAATGTTTGTTTTATTGTGTCATTCAGTAGTTATTTCGTCTAAGAGCAGAAATATCACACATACATTTATTGTTGCATTTATAATATAAGAGAAAGGATTGTAAAAGTTAAGTGTGATACTGGAATCAAATCCGAGTCTTTTCATTTACGAGACTGGACCGGTAGGCTGCTAGCACTAAATGAAAACGCATCAGGAGATTATATTATGTAATGTTTCAATAATATAATAAACAAATCACCTAAATCACCTTCTATTAAAATTATTTAGTGGTACTCATGTGCATATGACGATAATTAATTTATGATTTGATGAATCTTTCTTTTTCAGAGTATCAGCTCTTAACGATATTTACCAACATTACAACATGTCAATAAATCCACATTTAAATAGTACTCCATCAATTTATCCTGAAATTCATGCAAACCCCAGAGATGGTTATGAAGTGTTCGAATCGGGTGAAGCATCTTATGTATATCCTGATATGCAAGATGTTTCTAAGCACAGTAAGTTTAGTTGTCGTAGTAGTTTTAAAATGTTGTGAAACCTTATGTAGGTATCATAGTTTAAAAATAAAGATAGAAATTTGGAATTAGGAGATAAAATCAATACCGCGAATATGTCCTGAAAATAATTTAAACGAAATTAAACTTACCTATCTGCAAGGTACTTTTACTGCTAACGCTCAAACCAGCGGGGAACAGTTATTTCTAAAACTCTATGCTTTATTTTTCTAGGCAGTGGTTACGAGTACTCCATGCCGCCACCTCCACCTCCAGTATACCAACAGGAACACGTTGAACATCACGAAGAATATCATGTGGAAAAAGAATCCCATGGGCTCACTATATCTGATCTATTTGATATCTCGCTTACGGGGATTGCTTTTTTGTCTTTTGGCATGTTCGTTCTACAAGTGCTCATGTGTATCACAATGGTAAGGGACAATTTAATATCGACTAGATATCTTAAAATATATGTAACTATCGCCATCGTTCACATATTTTAATAGAGAAGTCCCCTTGTGGGGTATTGGGCAAATAACATACCTCTGTTTCACTGATCGATTTTTTATGGACAAGTAGGTGATCAGCCTTCTCTGTCCTGCCAGATCGAGACATATTTTTTTTTTGTGAGTCCCCACTGGGAATCGAACCCAGGACCTTCGATTCTACGCTCACGCATTAACCACTGTATCAGTATGTCGTTCAGATATTTTAGTATCTACTAAAATACTAATAAAAAACGTTATAGCTCCACCTAAGTTCAGCTGTTGCAGCTCAGTGATTCTGCAACTGGTAAGCTTGATGCTAGAGCGGAAAACAAATATGAGACTTTAATCCGTCATTTACCATTTAAATTATGTTACCGAACGTTACTCAAACAGTTACACTAGACATTTTATCGGATTTAAAACCAATTTCAAATTGAGAATTGCGTTTATCAATTACTACACAAGTATAAAGACATAATTGAATTATCCAACGTGGCTTGTCATCAGAGCTTGAACACTCATAGAATGATGTTTCTGCAGTGGGAACATGTAAGGGCTTTAATAATTTGTTATAAAAATCATCATCTGTTCCACACCTTTTAGAATGATCAACAACCTCAAGTGATGCAAATGGTGGACAACGGGGACAACATAAACGTCGACGATGTATTTCGCATCAAACGTGAAACAGAACCCCTTAGATCATTGAAATCATTGAATAGTATAGCTAAATATGCATTAATGGCTTTAAGACCTCAGTCAACAATATGCCTCTACCGCACACTGTGTTTGGGAAACAAGCATACACGAAATTTGAAAAATAAAGAGAGATATTGGTTGCCTTTGTTTCAGTAAGTATTTTTAAAATAATGGTATCTTAAAAGTCGGTTAATATCAAGAATTTTATTGCTTAAAATTACCCAATATCGAAAGTACCAGAAATCTATGAGAGAAATTATTGTCCATCACTGGTGAACCTAACGCTTCAATGACAATATCAACTACGACGTAATGTAGGTAACTGATCTTCTTGTTAAATAATATGTTTGAAAATGTTTTTATAAGCCTCAAATATTACACAAAATGCTTAGTTAAGTTCTATATGTAGAATATTCGAAAATTATATCTAGAATTTATTTTATCTCTTTAGTGCCAGTATAGCTTGGACCCGTGGTGCCGCTTTAGGCGCTATACGCGCAGCCGCGTTGGGGCTCGGAGGTGCTGATTGTAATAGGTTGTATCCTAAGAGCCAGTGCATAAATGCACAGGAGTATTATAATTAAGTGTACAAAGCTTATCGAGCTTCTCACAAAATAGTAATATACCAACTAGTGTTAGGCTTTTGTATTCAATGTTGAATAAAAAACGTATTGTAACAGAAAAATGTTTATTATATTCAGAGTATTGTAGTAAAAAAATGTGTTAAACTATGGTTGAGGAGAGTAATTAAATAAAGTTAAATTTTTTACTTTTATTTTACGTTCACATTCGAATGTAAGTCATTTTAAACATATCTAAATAAAAGTCTGTAATATTAGTATGTACAAGTAAAATTATGATCCTATAATTTATGTCACAAATAATCTAGGCAGATGGTTTATATTATATTCTTTTCCTATATCAGTACATCTACTTTAATGCTATGCCTAATGTATATTTTTACGACATATGTATATACAAAAAATAATTTAGATAAAAATGTAATTCTTAAATTTTTATCTAAAGCTAAATTAGTAAATAATACCTTTGTACGGACTTTGAAGTATTTAATATCATATCCGCAAATAACCTCAGTATTTGTTTTTTATAATAATGTTACAACAAACATTTTGAAAATATTTCATATTGAAAAATATTTACAGGAATAATTTACAAATTAACACATTTTTATAATATACGTCACATAATTTTTACAGATGTTATAATATTCAAATATTTATTAAAATTCACTAAAAAGGTAAATCATTCCCACGAAAATAAAATAAACAGGATTAGATATGAAGTTCCTACAAAGCATAAATTAAAGCTATCATTGACAAACAATTGTATTATAACATCATAATGTAATAATCTGATGCAATTATGATCACACCATATAACATTTACTATTCAAAATATAACGAATGATAATTATTACCAATTGACACCAATGAAAAATGAAAAATATTCTGGCAAATATTTTCATGATTCACATATTTTATTTGCACAACTTGTTATCCCCTTGTAATATGATTATGGGGGCGATGACGGTAGTGTTACAGGTGTGAAAACACAGCTAAGCGGCGGGTATGCATACGGGTTTAGGAGCGAGAACGTTTGAGGTGTGTGCCCCAAAACATGTCCAGGAAATAGACCTTGTCGTTGGGCGATCTTCAACCGAGATGTTAATTGCTTTTTCCACTTTGTTCTACGGTTTTGAAACCACGTTTTTATTTGAACCTCTGTGAGATCTAGCGCTTTTGATAGTTCCATTCTCTTCGACACGCTCAGATATTTGTCAAGTTTGAATTCAGCTTCGAGTCTTTCCAGTTGTTTCGCGCTGTAAGCCTGTCGCGGTTTCCTTTCCGGGCCGGCTCGACGTGTTCTCCTATTTGCTTTATCATCTGTGAACAAGGAAATCACGTGAATATAATACTCATGATTCAGCGAGAGCGTAATCATAAAAAGTTAGTTACTTCCTTTGCTATGAGTTTTGATGCGAAATACCGACGAGAAAGGTAGAAAACTTAAAAAATTTAAAGGATATTGATGTTTTCCATCAACAAATAGACTTTTTAAAGAAAGTATCCCCCAAATTTCGTTAACATTGAATAAAATATAAATGCGCACTCATTTACAAAGTAGCTGCTCTCACTAAAGACAAACATTCGGTCAATTTTTTTCGAATACTAATCGGAAATATCACGGCTTCTCGTTAAGTGGCTATAAACACAATCAGTTTGTTTGCATTGCGCCTGCGCAGTTTGTCATCTCGTGTGTCAACACGCCATTGTAGCGAGTGTATGGCGAGTGATGGCCTCGCTAACAGACTGCTAACTATTTGCACAAGTGGTTTACAAATTACCCGGACATTTCTATATATTTTACTGGATCTTATTTTAATAGATTGCACGTGGACTGTATGTTACTATTAACTATAATTTAATAAGATACTTGACCTACGGGCACAGGCTAAACTATATAACTGTATTTAATTATTTAAATTTTCTCTGTCCTTAAGAATAAGTGTTTCAGTTCTGGTACATTATTATAAGATTATCACATTTAGAATTATATAATTTTTATGATGAATTAACATATTTGTAATTTTTTTATGATCGAATAGGTTTAGACAAATAAATGGAGGCGCTTTTCCTTTTCTCGCCCCTTCAAGTTTATGCACTTATTTCTATCGTCAATTGTTTCCGTATACCCCATCCATTAAAAGCGGGTAACGCATTATAATATCTGCATAAATATTCATGTGTGGTGGTGATTGCTAACCACAAAGAAAAAAAATATAGAAAAAAAGAAATAGATCTAGATACTCCATTTTGGTAGTAGATTGTTGATGTAAAAAAATAGGAATCATTATAAAATATAATACATATTATGTTATGGCGAGTGCATACTTGGTGTGTTAGAGTTTTATTGTATAAAATATCTTAATATTCATGTCAATTTTAAAACATGTTAAAAACTATATAGATATCTTATAATCAAACATCATTAACGGCTATAAAGAAAGTCTTTAGAAGACGGCGATTTGAGTGGCCCTCTTCATACTGTAACACTTATACCAAATGTTTGATATTTGTTTGTTCTCATCCGTCTTAAAATGCAAATCGCCTCATCTGCATAAGTAAGATGTGCTAAAGTCGTTTGTTTGACGTGGCCCGTAGGTTACTTCATAAAAATTTCACATAACATTAAACTCAAGTTCGAGATAGGCGGGAGACAAACAAGTGAGCTTTGTTGGTAATTATCGGTGCGGCTGCTGTTTGCCGACACCTCGGTGCGAAGTCGCGACCACCGACTGTACCCGATGACAATTCGTCGAACGTCGCTCACATATCACTGGAACTACGATATCGTGACTGTTAGCTTTATGTGTTAGAGAGTTTGCCTGACATTTTTCACATTAAACGCTATTTGCAAGAATTTTAAATTATACTTCGTGACTGTGAAATCAATTGTGATTTACTTATTTTTGTTGGATTGTAAATATTCTTTATTGATTTAAAATTTAAAATATTGTTATTGATTATTGTCTCGAAGTCTTTATTTAAGGCAAGCGGTCCGCCCCGGCTTCGCCCGTGGTACAAAAATAGCCTTCCTCAATAAATGGGCTATCTAACACTGAAAGAATTTTTAAAATCGGACCAGTAGTTCTGAGATTAGTGCGTACAAACAAACAAACAACTCTTCAGCTTTATAATATTAGTATGTAATTATATGAGATATTTTAAAATTTAATGAAGATAAAAAGGCATTTCACTTTTTCACGGTTCTTTATGCTGCGCCAGAATCATTTTTAATTTCATTCAAGACTATATGGCTATCATACCAAACTTCTTCTTATAAATTTTTTATGAGATAAGAGTTAAGAGTTTTTCTTCCATATTTGTATCTATTTATGCTATTTAAACGACTTATTTTCGAAAGGAACTTATAAAACCAACTTGTAGAAAAACAGGTTGGTAGGTTCAGTTCTGGTCACTGGTATTGCTGCATATATTATAAGACACTCATGTTTTTTTTTAATTAACTCTATTTAAAAGAAGTGAAGCTAATTGTGTACTTTTATAAACCTAATATCAGTAATTTCTTATTCAAATTTGAATTATGATTGGTACGACTATATATAAGAAATTCAAGTGTGGAGTTAAAGAGCAACTACAGAGTTTTTTGCCGGCTCTTCTCTGTAGGAACTGCCTTCCGAACCGGTGGTAAATGTTATTACTGTGTTATATTTATGACGATTCAAAAGTGCTTCTATAAAAATTCTAGTTGAATGAATAAATGTTTGAGTTTGAGTTTGAGTTGGGGAGTGCACTCTTTAGGACATAAATTATTATTACTAAATGGTGATTTAAATACAATCTGCCATATAAATATAACAACTATCGATGCCTGATGTTAATGCTTAATCATGAAATATTGACTTGTTTATTAAAAGTTTTATGATGAATGACTTTCGTGACAAATAAATTATAATCTCGATAGTTGCTTACATGACATATTTTCATAAACGTGACCATTGAATTACACTTTATAATGAATCCCTCTATAACGAAGTTCGCTAATAAAGTACTTATATACTTTAAAAAGTAGCAATTTAAGTTTTCAGATAAAAAAAAAAACTCTTAACACACTTCTAACCAAAGAGTCTAGTAGCGAACATTAACTATCACAGTTCATACTCATTATTTATTAGTATCATAATAAAAATTTGTTTCGAGGGATGATTGCGTGAGTGTTGGTGAGAAATACGTGTGAACGGTCACACCCGGGCGATATCACGCAATCTTCATAAACATTAATTATTATTTTTAATGCTTAGTTTATCCAGCCTGTATGTATCTTGTCTGGCAACAGATCTTGAAGCTTAAAGTTTTTTTTTTTTTAATTTTTCGCGGGTAACCGAGCTGGTGGTCCGTCTGATGGTTGGCGATTACCACCGCCTACGAGGGAGGGCCTCTGCAAATGTATTGCTCTGTTTTAATTGGTAATTTATGAGGAAAGGATTGAAGATGAGATTAAAGATAAGGGATGAGGAAAAAGACACAGGAATTAATTTGTGGTCGTGCACTTTATCTTGAAGTTAGGTGGAACCGGGAAGGTATAACCATAATAGCTCTATTTCTTAGATTCCATTTGTCGAACGCGTGAATTATTAGGGTTTTTTTATGTCATAGACGGCAATGGAGCTGGTTGGTCGCCTGATGGTAAGCGATACCACCGCCCATGAACATTTGGAGAGGCATAAGGCCAATTGCAGACCTTACGCCTCTACAAATGGACCTAAAATCGGGAAAAGATTATAAAAAGATTGGTGTGAGGAATAAAAAAAAGGATTGGGAAGGATAGGGAAAAGGTCATAGGCCTCCGGCTCCCCCACTCACCGTACGAAAGACACCGTACGCTTTTCTGTGGGGGTATGCTACTTTCCCGGTGCGAGCTGGCCCAATTCGTGCCGAGGCGTGCTCGACTCCCACATTAAAAAGGGTAGAAATAATTTAAACTTATCAGAAAAAAGCTTAAGCGAGGAGAAGAAAATTTAAAACAAATTCTACCATTCTACAAACGCGAAACTTTGTAAGTAGGGATTTCTTATGCCATAAGTGAACAATTAAGCTGGTGGAACGCCTGACGGTAAGCGATCAGCTCCGCTCATGAACTATGGAAAATTTTCATGAGCTGCGAATACGCTGCCCGCCTTTAATGAGAAATGGGTATGGAAAGGATTGACGACTGGAAATAAGAAATGGATTGGGAAGGGTAAGGAAAAGGAAACGGGCCTCCAGATCCCACTATTTCACGCGGTTTAGCACATAGGCTGCTTTTTATCCCTGACTTACAGTTAAGTGAAATGGAGTTGCAATTGCAGTTGGTCAATATGGAGTATATACAAGCTATTGTTTCTCTGTAGATAATATTTTTGTTATGTATAGCAAATAATATGTTATTTATACAATATCAATCTATTGCAATAATCATTACATATATTACACAGTTCTTAGTGTTTGGCATTTCGGCAAAAACCTGCAACAGGGTGTCTAGAGTTACCGTTCCTCTCACTTTACGGAAGAACCGGCTGTGGTGCGTTTAATATAGATCCTGTACCAATTTGCATGAAATTTGGCATTCAAAGACATAAAATAGGCTCCCATTCCCATCCCCGCATCCCACGATAAAGGGGACTTTAACTTTTACTATGACTACGCCGGCGAATGATGAATGGTGAATTAAGTTATAAGATCAACATGCTCTACTTATATTTTTGAGAAACTCGTTACCAAAACCTTATTTGTTGTTTATAACGATGCAACCGTAGGATCTGCTAGTGCAAATGTTAATGACAAGTCGTGAAATGCTGCAAACATATTGATGGATGGACGTCGTGACCGCTGTAGTTATTAAACATCAAACGCAACGTCAAAATTTCATCTTCAGCATCAGAACTTGAACAAAAGCTAGAAGCTCTATTGCTGAGAATCACCACTATTCATATTCATTGAATTCAATGACAACTATAATTAACCGGTAGCGTGGGATTTTGCCGCCTGGGGCCAGCTGCAAATACGCTCCTAGTAAGGATTCCCTATCCAAAAGGTAAATCGGGACCCTATTACCAAGACTCCGCTGTCCGTCTCTCGGACCCGTAATGTTCAAAATTTAAGTATTTTTAGGATTAATAAATTGTCGCTTCTTGCCTCCCCTTTCTGTATGCCGCACGGGGCTATGGCTCCCATAGCCCTCCCATGCTACGCCACTGCATTAACAGTTTGCAATACCTCAGCAATTACCATGGTGCCCGTGAAATGAATGAAATAATTGCGATTCTTCTATTTTTTTTACGTTATCATAGGATAAAATAAACTTGTTTTCTAATAGCTTAAATCTTTAAGTATTCTTAAAGCTTTAATTACATCACATAAAATTATGTGATTATTCTTAAAGCTTAAATACTTAAAGATTTAAGCTATTAGAAAACAACTTTATTTTATCCTATGATAACGTAAAAAAAAAATAGAAGAAGAAGAGTGATTCAAGAGGAAGGATATATTATGTATAACAATATCCATTAAACTTATCCCAATTTAACGCGAGCCAAATTGCGGAAAAAACTAGTGCTAAAATAAAATAGTTTTGTATAATTACCGTAAAAATTGGAAGAAGGCTGACGTGTAGCCAGCCAATGTGCATACGCGTGGCCAGCTATAATTTCGGCTCCATTCAGGACACTGAGATCGGCACACGTGGAGGTTGAGGAAACTGTACAAGAGCACACATATATTATACGTTTTAATCGCCACTTCTTCATAGGGTGGTGACGTTGATACCGAGTATTACAAGGTATCAAATCTATGAATACGAGCTGAGTGATCAGAAAGAAAAAACACTAATCATTTAATATTCATTTATCCTAGCTCCATCCAAATTTATTTGAGACAGAAATTGCATATGGAACTCATGTCACTGAAACATTTATAGTTTTCTGTTGGTTAACGAATTTTAAAATCTATCAATGTGTCTATGTATGTGTTACAAAGTTTTGGTTTTTCATTTTTATAGAACCAATAAAATCTTTTTATTATATTTGATATACATTCAAATTGAAACTATATTGAATTAGATTATGTAATATGTAGTTTATTATTTTCAAATAGTATGCATCAAAAATGTGTAGGTACTAAACAGTGGTATCAAAATTTATTAATTCAAAATTATTTTTTAAGAGGAATTCAATATTATTCAGGGACCTAAAAACCTAAAATAAACGCACTCTCACATTAATTATACAATCAACGAACCAATAGTTTAGGGCGGCATTATCGACACACCGGACGCATACAAGCATACATATGATTGCTTAAAAATAAGAATACGCAATTTACTTTAAAATCTATAGATTGCAATTTGTAAAAACGTAGTGAATGACTTTTAAATTACTATGTTGCTTGAAAAATAATTTGACAAAAAATGAAAAAGATTATACACCGGCAGACCGTATTTAGCATGGTTTTTTATTTAAAAAAAACTGTTCAGTGGTAGTTCAGTAATTTTTTTTTTCAGGTTTGTAGCAGTTTCTTTTTAAATGTACCGGATAATATACTTTAAAGCATTATTAAACACACCTTTGAGGTTATGTAGTCTCCTTAAAAAAATAATGTAATGCACCAGTTTACTATGAAATTAACACTTACCATTATGTTCGTCTCCGGCTTCAAGATTGTCATCAGTTCCGTCATTGGAAGGCTTTTCATGTTGTTTACTTTTAAAATTACCTAATATATTATCAATTAAAAATGTTTTGCTTTTATTTTCACTACTAACAAGTTTATTATGCGAACTATTTATGTTTAAATTACTACGAAAGCTAAATACGTCATTTTTATTGGAAAGAACATTATTTTTATCATATAAAAGTCCTTGTGATGCATTCAAACGACTATAGAGCATTCGAGAATTATCATCCACACTTGATTGGTCACTATTTTCACAAATCACATCAATCGTTTCATTTTCACTGTCGATTTCAGATTCACAATCATAAACAGAATCGTTTTTATTAAGTTCGTATTGATTAGTTAACTTAGAAACGGAGTCACAAGTGCTAGATATTCGTTCTTGTGTATCCATGTTTTATATTTTTAATGAATACACATCAGCATAATTAATAAAATATATTATTTTGTGAAAATCGTCGACCGCAGTAGTTTCGTCAAGAGACTAAATGCGTGCGCGCTATTTGAGACGAACTGATAATTGGTTTTGAAAATAGGTGGTACCAGGTAAACGCTAAAGAGGCTGTAGGTATCGTAGTGAGATGCTCGAATGCTACTGGTTAATAAGTAGCTGGTAGGGATAACGCCATCTTAGTAGGTGGGGCTTATTCGACCGCCTGCGAAAATTCACACCTTTCTTATATTTGATAACACGCTATATGAGAGCTTTTCACCTCACAAAAGATCAGTAAAAGCTTCAGATGATTCAAATGAAAGGCGATATTGTTTGCATTGGTCCTCAATTTATATGATGAATCGTTCACTTATAAATTGGTATTAGGCGATTTTAGCGTAGGATAGAAAAAGGAACAAAGGAACGGTGTAATGTATTTATCAAAGACCTTATATTCATTTTTAAGTTAAGAATTGTGTTTTATAATAATTTGCGTGTAGACAAAAAAAAACTAAATAAATTTAAATAAAAATCAACTGAACTCTCAAACTTTTTGCATTGTATTCAAAATAATCTCGTAATATAATAACAAGTATGGGAGTCGGGCACGCTTCAGCACGAATTGGGCCAGTTCGTATCGGAAAAGGAGTTTCGTTTCTTTAGTGGGGGATTCGGAGGCCAGTATTCTTGACTCTCTCCAGTCAAACTGAAAAATTCAAAAAATATTTGATAATTCAATTAGACTCCTTATAGAAGCATTTACCACCAGTTCGGAAAGCAGTTTCTACAGAGAAGAGCCGCAAGAAACTTTCGTCCATTTTTTTATTTCTAACATCAATCATTTCCGTCCCCCCTTAAAAGCTACCTCTGCATATTTTCATGGGCGTCTTAGTGCCCGCTATGACATGAAAAGAATTGACATAATTAATTCATTGAGCATATTTAACCCGGTTCATTAAGGTCTGCATACAAAAACCAAATTTTGATTTACATTATCAAATTTGGTCTGTCTTCTCATTCTGTGTTTCATATTCTTTGAAAGAGGAGGGAGAAAAGTGACTTTTATAAATCGAATCTTTTTTTTTAAATCGAAGCTAAATAACAGTGAAAATATTATTAACGTCGTATTTTTATTAAAATTGCTTAACTATTGATTTTTATCGAGTAAGAACGAGTATAAAAATATGACTACCGCCATAGATGACATAAAACTACACCACTACTATACCAGCTACCGCTTTAATCTTTCAAAAAAATTTCAACGCTCTTTAAAATCATTTTGTAAAACTCTTCCACGGTCAGCAGATTTGTCTGTATAAAACTAAAAGTTGTTTGTACATGCCCTAGGTCAAATGCCAGAAAACAATGCCCAATAACCTTCATTTGTGTCAAGAGTTATTGCAGCTCGCTCTGGTTATCAACTCAAGAAACTGTGTAAAGCTCTTTTTTAATAACCTTAGAATTGTTTCGAGAGTGATATTACATTTCCACTAGATGTCGTGGTTAAAAATTTAGTCTTTAGGGGAAACCATCTCATTGCAGTTCAAGAAAATGACCGCTAGATGGCAGGCGCTGTTTCTTTTTTTTTCCTCTTAGATGTTCAACAGGTTTTACAGGTGTGATCGTATTGTTTATATTAAACCATTGTTTCTACCCTAGCAATGAAAAATTTACTCCTATAATAGAGCCTCGTCGATTGTTACAAAGTCATAAAAATTAGTGACTAAGACGAATTACTTAGATCCACATCTCAAGAAAATATAATTACGACGCAAACCGCCCATTTCTTTCGTTAGATAGGTATCTTTTGTTATTACTAATATTTATTTAATGTTATTCAGGATCACATGAGATGACCGCCTCGATATTTACGTTTCAAATGAAATGTGGCGATTTCCAGAGAACCAGTGATTATTGTATGTATGAATATAATCCAACATAATTCAAGATCCTAATGACAGATTATATACACAATAATACAATGTATTATATCACTTTTTGTTTTAGAGAGGGTTCTAGAAAATAAAACGACGGAGAGAGCCCCACTTGATTTTTGAGAACGGCGGGTTACCATAAACTATAACCATTATTTACCATATGATTTTTACCACAACAATTGTACTCGAACATTTTAATTTTAAAAATGTTTGAGCTTCATAAATTGTAACAAATAAAAAAAAGCCATCTATCCTCATTATTTGTAACCATTTTATTAATCTCATATACTCAATTATCCCATAGGTTAGGTTGACATATTTTTATGAAGATGGAAATCTTTAAATTTATTTACAAGAAGCTAATGAATTATTATACATATTATTATGTTTCTATTACAAAAAAAGTTCCTGTAGTTTATTATCTTTTTTTTTGTGTTTCCAATTCCAAATAAAAATAGAACACATAAAAATATAGAAAAAATACCTGAGGCCAAAAAATAAAAAATAAATAGTAAATGAGATAAGTCGCAGCTTCAAATCTTAATATTTTACGGGGGAGAGGGGTGCGGGGGTATTAAGCCCCCAAAACTTAAACCAATACCACATAACATTAATCAGAAAGACATCCAAGTAATTTACTTAAAAACATATTCTCTCTATAAACTGAACGTTTATTTTAACGACATTCTGTTGTCTAGAGGTCGTATATCAATCAAATGGATGTAAGTCTGCGTTAGAGCCTTTGCTCCTTTGTACGTGATAAGTATCGAGTCGCGTTACCGACTGTGAAATGGGAGAATTTTTACGCCGCTCTCACCTTTATTTGGGGCATTCGCGGAATATGCGTTTGTATGTCAAATTGATATCCAGCGGATAAAACCATCGGAAATTTGAATAGATTTAAAATGGAACTTCTGGATGTAGGAATTCGAAAAGTTTTTTGAAGAGTTTCACGTAGGTTATAAGTTATTGATGGAATAACACAAATTTATTAATCAGGTAATTACAATGTTTATTTAAACTTACTTATACGATTTTGTCACCCTACCGCCTATTACAATAACAAGAACAAACACTTATCTATGTTTATTCTATATTTTTGTATATTTACTACTATTTCATAAATTTTAACTTTATTTTTAAAATTCCAACAAACAACAAATTCCAAAAAATAACTTTGTAGTTACTATTGAAATTAATATCGCGTCCATGACAATGACAATGTAACCATTAAACCAAATTGAAGGAAAAATTTCACGTCATCGCTACTGATTTATTTTCTCCCCACAAATACATAAGCCTGGTCGTGCAGACTAGAGCAAAGTGTAAAGTCTAAAATGTCAAAGTATTACCTACTATGGCACTACGCGATACTACACTACGTAGCTACGCCATTACGTGTGATATGTTGAGTGAGTAAATGGGATAGTTTGCCGGGCTGAGTGCTGTTCGAAAATAACTATCTAGTAACTATACATACAGCACTATTTATGTGGGTTATGATAAAATATATATACACTAGTGATATTGATGTCTTCGTGGTCGAATTTAGGGAACAGAGGACAATTACAGACGATAAAGCTAGACTGTTATATGCACATGTGTGTGTGCAAATACTGACCCTTTATAGGTTCTAGTAATTAGAAATCAGGTCCAATAACAAAAAGCAATATAAAAGTGGTAATAACTTTTCTTCTTGATTTATATTTCTTTGTATTATAGAATGTTTATTTTCCAGGGCCTTCGTTTTACAAATTCCTAACATCCCTCCCCTCAGTGGCTCTACATAAATTAATTAATTGAATACAACGTAAAACGTTTTAAATACAGTGTGTAATTAATACATTTCGATATGCTTGGTTTATTTTTAGACGAGAATTGACTCTGAACATTGGAGTCGAGTACGCTCGGGCACGAATAGGTCCAACTCACACCGGGGGAGGTACCACACCCAACAGAAGATCGACGTGAAATAGTAGCTATTGTTTTCGTTCTGTGTGTGGCGGAACCGAAGGCCCGTAGCCTTTTTCTTACCCTTTCCAGTCCTTTCCGAGTCGGGAATTCATTTGCGGAGACGTAAGACCTCTGCAAATAACCTTACGACAACAGCCGGGGCGACCCACCAGCTCATTTGTCGACTATGACATTTAAAAAACAGATACTAAATGGCCGACAATCAAGGTAACTTGCCAAATAGATTACTTTTCTGAAATGGAGTACTCTACGCCTGCAAAAAAAACCTGTTCGTAGAACGCGCATAATAATAAAGTTGCCAGTAAAATACCAAGTATTAATAAGCAAGATGGATTTGCTATACCAGTGAGTTATTATTTATTAGAATAGAGTACCTAGTTCGTATTATAGTTTACCATGTAGTTATAAAAGATATATGGATGACTGTATAAGTTAATGACCATAAAAACAACAAACTTGGATGCACAATAGCAGTACTATATAGTATTTTAGTTTCGGTAACTTACAACCTGGAGTTTGGATTGGATTTGTTTTAAACTTATAGAATGAATCGATAGATTAATGGTAAAATAAAATATAAAAATGTCACATTTATATAACAGCTGATGTAATGAAATAATTATAGTGAAAATTAATATTAAATATATGTAATTATTTTATTTTTGTCAACTATCTTATTTCTGAAAGTTAATAATATATCAGATACTTTCAATAATAAGCAATGTTATTCTCATTTGCATAAACTAATGCGATTACGGTTTTGGCTCTTATGGGATTAGGGGTCCCTTTTGGACGTTACGTTAATATTTATTATGAATTCAATTGTAAATATTCATTTTAAAATGGAGTGTGATAATAGGTGAAGAATTCTAAAGTTGGTCAACCTTAACTTGGGTTAGTGTAATGAAAGTCTGATAGTATTAAAGGACTAGCTTGATGTTTCGGAAGGCACACACGGTCCCGGTTTCCCGTCACAAGGGCGGTTGTTCTTAAGCAAACTCATGAACTTGTAAGTATTTAGTCGTCTGTGCTTCAGCTACTAGATTTATTTTTTCAATGAGTACCTAAGCCGATGGATTTCTCCATGTTATGTCAGTCAATTTAATTCGCACGAATACGCAAACCAAATGTAGGAGGAGCTTTATACTAATGATTTTTTTTTATGGCAGGTCAAGCAAAGAAGCAGGTGGGCCACCAGATGTTAAATGGTCACCACCGCCCATAAACACTTGCAACACTAGAGGTGTTACAAGTGCTTTACCGGCCTTTCAGGGACATATGCGCTCTTTTCTTGAAGATTTATCGTGGGCGGATAATTTAAATAATAAACTTAAATTAAAACAGAAATTGTCTAGTATTTTCTAGTTTTTGATTTTACGCGAGTATTATACATTCAGTCTCCCCGTGACCACGGTCGCTATAAAGTGTTCGAAACGTCGGGTTGATAATACAATGGATAAATCGCGTTTAAAATCCGTTAAAAAGTCTTTAATTTCTAGAAATTATCTACACATACATTATAAGGACGAAACTTTAGACTTTTTTTGTATGTTTTTCACGTTTTCACTCAAAAGCTGATGGATCGAATTCAAAAATTGTTTTGGAAAGCTGCAACTTCACTCAGTGACATATGATATATACGAGCTTACCTCGGGTGAAGCCGGGGCGAACAGCTAGTGTAAGATAAATGTATGTTGTAGAATTCTCACGAATTTAGGACGCATTTTCTATATTTAATGATTTAATCCGCGCTTTTGAACTTTACACCGAGCGGTTTCGGCGGGACGTAGTGTGTTCTAAATTTCAATGTTAATTATTATTGAGTTTGTCTTGCAAAAGAGGTCATATTGCACTCATAAAATTTTATATTGTTTTTATAATATTTTGTTTAAAATAACCATTAACTGATCAAGATTTATGTTACTTCGCTTATTTATATTAGTCAACAAAGAAATGGAAATCACTGCACAAGCTACGCTGTTATATTTAAGGTTACCGCTGTCGTAAAATAATTTGATAGAAAAAAAAATTCAATTTGAATTTTCAATAGAAAATAAGAATTTTATTCATGAGGATTTGGTACTATCTAGCTGCGTTGTCAGTTTGAAGTATCTGTGCAACTGTCGTTGCCCATAAAATGTAGGTTAAGTTGCTCACGAATTGATGCAAAAATCAGCTGAGCAATTAAGCCATGATTACGCATTTATGAGATTGCAAAATAAAAAAAATAGTTCGTACTAATACGTTCGTAGTCTTTTAAACTGCCATATAAAAGAATCAAATTGTGTATTATTAATATTACAATCTTTCCAAATGTGTACAAAGGGAGTATGAAATACTCTATCAAATAATTTTTGGTTTATTCGATTGATTTCAACCGACTTCAAAAAAGAGGAGGTTCCACACGACAGAATTGTTTGTGTTGGTTATCATTTTTTTGCTTTGTACTGGGTTAACCGACTGCTATAAAGATGAGTATCAAATACCTTCTACAAAGAAAAAAATAATAAAAACGAATAGATTAAGAGTTTCTTATCTAGGAATAGATAATTATCTATCTTATTAAATATCAAATATCTATTATAATAGATCCTAAGCAAAATAAGAAAGCTTATTGGCCTTAAGTAATTTATACGATTACAATATACGAAATAATATTAGGTTGATATAAAAACTACGAATTATGATATTGCCGATTTTAAACTACCCAACGGTTTTTTAGTGGCTTGTCATTTATCTATCTTAACTATTGACATCTATACTAACTTACCATTGTCACTAACCATTGTCGTATATCTCTTATAACATACCCCGCATCATCAGTTACGGTTGAGTTCTTCAGAAGAAAATTAAGAGAGTGATGTTTGCTTTCAAGGGAAATACAAAAAGTTAATGAAAATGTCCTATATAAATTGTAATTTGCCGGACAAATGTGTAGTTCTGAAGAATGATATTGTTCCGGTTTAACTTAGCGAGTTTTTGCTGTAGGTTAATTTAAGTCGTATTATGGTTGTTGTACATAACCTTACAATAACTTGTGAAAACAAACTGTTTACATGTTATATATAGGTTCTATTATTTATTTCATATTGGATTATACTTTTCCAATATTAATACTTGGCAAAAATATTCACAAGGAAGGAGAGCTTATGTAAATATTTCCTTAACGCTAGTCTGAAATTTTTACAACACAGCTACTTTTTCTCAGTTATCTGGTAACCTTAACAATTCTTGGGTTTTTATGTCATTATCATAATTTACCTATTGTATAATTCAAAACAATTTCCTGTGTATATTTAAGCATAGCACCATAAATAACACACTCGTTATACGTTTAGTATACATGCACAAAGGAATGTTTGTCCCCGACCGCATTTTAGGGAATCGTCGGGAATCTTTTCATTTTTACCCTGTTAGATCTTTATCTTTTCTGAGCCTAAAATTTTTCATTTCAGACTAGCGTTAAGGAAATATTTTTATTTTCGTAAGCTTTTGTCGAGTGAACGCTGTTTAAAACTTGCGTAATGCTCGCATTATTTCTAATAGCAGAGTTTTAAACTGAAACGAAAAAGGAAATTACATTTAAAAGACTTATCCACCAAAAAAACAGTTCGAGTTCAGCGTGTATCTAAATCATAATCGATAATATTGTTTCGTGTCAAAGTGTCAAAGAAAAACGAAGCCAATAAAAGTAAAATTTATTACGAACTTGTCCACCGTCCACGACTATTCTTTGTTAATAAAGTTCCGTGCTTTTTTTGCTTCGGTTTCATACTATTATTCGCTGCATCGCATTTCATCAAAATCGTTATCATGAAATGAATAATGAGATGCCGCAAGTTTTGTATGCGTATATGCTATATTATAATAATTATGAGTGTAGGCACATAATTTATTGACGCGCGATAGTATATCCCCGAAGCGACGAAACGATGAAGCGAGTTTCTCATTCACAACCTTACGTTTTCTTCATTAAAAATAAACAAAAAAGTATTTTAAATAATATTATGCTTATCAAAAGCTTTATGAATACTTTATCCCTTTTATATTCTGGAAATAACAAAATATTTTTCACTCTTTTGTTCATTAATTACTTGATATATTTATATCTTAATATATATAAATCTCGTGTCACAATGTTTGTCCTCAATGGACTCCTAAACCACTTAACCGATTATAATAA
Source organism: Zerene cesonia (assembly GCF_012273895.1). Classification (NCBI taxonomy): domain Eukaryota; kingdom Metazoa; phylum Arthropoda; class Insecta; order Lepidoptera; family Pieridae; genus Zerene; species Zerene cesonia. Next base: position 1,456,736 of record NW_024045132.1, on the reverse strand, counting down.
AATTCGCACACCATGTGCAGTTCGATCCAACTTGAGAGATAGGATAGTTTATATTAATACAATTACAATAAATAGCTAGACCGGGCGGAGCCGGGGCGTGAAGCTAGTAATCCTATATTTTTAACCGACGATCCCACGAATGAAGGTGGTTCTTAAATCAATTATACTTTTTTTTTTGTATTGTTACTCGATAACTGCGTGGGTTTTACATTGATTGACATGATTCATGTGTTTGAAAGGGCATTTGTTGTTATGAGGTCCCATTTTAGGGTCTGGAAGGAAGGCCCCAGGGATGTCAAAGACCTTTTTTGTAGAAAATAATGATTTAGTTTATTTAGGCGATGCTGCGGCGAGCGGGTACAGAAAAAGAATGGTTACACTTTTATATGTCTTCGTTTAATGTAATTATACATTTCAACACCCGACACACGTAGCAGCTATTACAGCGACAGGCAAAAAAACTTTTATGCTTATTAAGTTTGTCTTTACTGAATATGGAGATTGGTTGAATTTTAAATGTTGTTTAATTATATTTTTTACGAGTCCCTTTTCATGACGAGGAATTTTCGTGTTTTTTCTAGAGCTTTCACCTCTAGGAGTTTTATAATAATGTGAATATTCCATGAATTTCTATCTGTATCCTATCATCCTGAATGCGACCAATGAATGACGATGTGATGTTTTAGCTGTACAATTTCTATTTTCAATTATGAATTTATAAAAATTTGTTGTTTTTGTCCATTTCTACGACTGTAGATAGATAATGTGTTTTTCTCTGTGTATCTCTGTAAAACACAAAAGTACGTTTAGATGCCATTTTCACATTTGTATATAAAATATCGTGGTAAAATGTTTTTCTTATCATGGTGCTAAGTTGGTATGACCAGCAGCTTGATTATTTGCAAATTTCAGTATCTAATTGCTGTAATTTTATCTTATTCCTTTTTCATTTCATATGCAGTTCTTGATTTCAACCAAATGTGCAATTTAAGCTTTAAAACGTCATGGAAAGTTAGTTCAGCACTTTTCTACTCTTTTCATATCCACAGACCTGAAAAAATATTCAAATTTGAGATCCACGCCAGTTTTATATAATACCTATTCGAATTCACTTCGGCCTTCTGTCTGTTTCTTCATAATTGGCTATAAAGTTGACTGTTTAAAATGATAGTGCAGTGTTTTTTAAACCAAACCATCTAAGAACGATATAATTTTTCATCAAACCCTAGTAGAGTATCTGGGTTTCAGAAAATATGTTTATAAATTTTCTCATTTCCAGTAGTAAACGTGGTTTTCTAAATATAGATTAAGTTTTCTGGGATCTTTTTATCTCTAATAACCGCTTTCATGCATCGTAGCAGTCGAGATCAAGCTGAACCCAGATTTGGTGATGCTGTTTGCAGTTCTTATAGATTGAATCTTCATTTCTTTTATTTAAGACAGAATAAATAATATTAACATGATTCTTTGTACGATTATGAGATTATAAAAAGTGAGATAAAAGGGTTATTAAAAATGTTACCTATTTAAATTAAGTCAGAATAAGAGTAGTTATAGTGTAGTTACATCATTAGAAACATAAAGATACAGTGAAACAATAAATAGATCTAAATGAGAATAATTTTGACCTCGTTGCTTGTCTACTTTTGGAAAGAAATGCTTCTAAAGTAAAGCATATCGACACCTCGTGACATCTCGCAGTTTGTCTTCGCAAAATTTATATATTTCTGATATCGTCTCCACTGGGCATTTCAGAGTACATATAAGGTAAGCGGATAAGTGACAAACTACTCGCGCTGTATACAGGTGATCGAAATAGTGCGAGAAGTAAAAGAAATAAGTGCATTTCTTTTTTTATGCCATACCTGAGATAAAGGTTCGCCTGATGGTAAGCGAGCACCATAGACCAAAACATTTGCGAAGGTAGTGCTTCTGCGAATTCGCTGCCCGCTTTTAAAGGGAAAAGGGATAAGGAAAGGATTGACAACTCGAAAGGAGGAATGTGTATAGGAAACGGGCCTCCTGCTTCCCACTCACCGTACAAAACACAGTATAATGTCACCATTTCACGCTGGTTTTCTGCGGTGTGTACTTTCCTAGTGCGAGATAGTCTATGCTTAGGTATTTGGCACGCATTTAAATTAAAAATTTAATAAAAAATTTAGAGTTAAATGTTGTTGTAACGTGAATTATGCCAAATTACTTGTAATTTTTAATCGTATAATTTTAATGAGAAGTAGTAGGGAAAATAGTATCATACAAAAAATTATTAAATGTCATAAAAAAAAATGTTGGTATCGAAATTCGCTTTTCACTTACGCACTAGGGAGTCGGTAATACAAATGTAAACGAGATGGCCGTAAATATTCCTGTCACAAATAGTCTACCGGTCTACATCCAATTTTACTGGCTCTTATCTATGAAGGGTATTTATTTTATACTAGTTGAGTCGCGCGGTTTAGCCCCCGAACCAACTCCTGACAAAAGCAAGAATAGTTATGTGTTATTCTGGTACATAAGCTACATCACCACCGAGCATCACAAATGGCTCACTGATTTTCGCAAGGTTTTCGAAAGAGTAACCACCATACATACATCCATCCACCCTCGCAAACTTTCGCATTTTAAATATTAATAGGATAAGATGTAGAATGAGGTACACATATAATTAATCCTTTTTGCTGATCGTAAAAGCGAATAAAAGTAGAAAACGCAGTGAATTTCTTAATTTATCTATTTATTCTACTACCTAGTTATGTATACCAGATTTTCCTCTGCAGAGTATGTAACATAATAAATGAATATTCCCCGACTCAAAATCAACGATTCATTATTAGTTTGATGTTGTTGTTTGTTGTTTGTTTTCGATTTGATTTTTCCTGACTCTCCCACTTACACTGGACATTGTCGCAGTCTCTGTTGGGTGAAGCCATTAACAAAGAGAACAAAAAGAAGAAGAAGAAGATTTGATTATGTTATTTTTTGTTTGAAAGATGAATTAATTGGGAGTGATGTTTGAAGTAAATCAACCAGCCGCTGCCATAGAGTTGCGAACTATTTTTTATTCACAATTCGATCAATATATTAGTCAACACATTCCGAAGCTTGCTATGCATAAATGAATATCAACAGGATTAAGTTGTTTGTTGAGAAAATGTGATTTTCGAATGTCGGGTGCGAAATTTTTTAAACCTGTTACGTAGTTTAAAAGATTTTCGGGTGCAACCGTTGACGTAAATAAACCTATGGACTAACAACCATGATCAATAATTGTTGTCCGAAACAAAGCTCTGTCTATGCGTATATTAGGCAGAGATTTTCTAATGAGCTAAACAATAGAACAATAGAACTTTGAACATTATTATTAAGGAATAAGGTGTTAATTTAAATGAATGTTTTACGCCGTTCCTTATTTGACGGCTTTTGAATAGCCGATTCTGTCCTAGTGTTTATAGTGTTATCAATTAAACGCAAATATCAATATCCTTAATATAATCAATTAATCTGACGGTAGATAACAAAAAGCACGGTGATTTTTAAACGCAAGCGCACGCCTAGAAGTCTCGAGCCAACGTGACCCGCGCGCGCCTCCGCCTGGCTCGGTAGCTTCACTCGGTGTTGCCAACAATAGTAAGTCAACGGGGGCCAAGAATATTTTGTCTTTAATATTAATTAAAGAAAAATATACCTGATATTTGTCTTTGAAATACTTTACTTATCTCTGAATACCTACTGCATCCATGTAGTACGCACATATCGAAGGTCTGATCTACATAAATGATTTATTGTATTTTCTCCACTCATTCTCGCTGTGAAACAACGCCTCTACTAGGTCACGCTGATAAATACTCCATAGAAGCCATCAATGACAATGAAGTCAAAGACACAATAGACTTTTTATTACCAAGTCGAGATTCCGATTGTTGAAATTCGTTTGTAGTTATTTTATCTGTGTGGGTGAAGAACTTTGACCTTAGAAAGCTAGACAGTTTGGCGACGACTAAATAAAGTTTTAACGCACAACCTACCCACAATTTAATATTGTAAGTTGTCCTCACTAACTATAGATGGATGAAATTGTTTTAGAAAATTTGTCATCAATATCGTAGAAAATGTTATACTGAGTTTACTGTTGTTTATACCTAAGTATAATAATTATTAATCATGCATTGGATATGGACTGATATAATGTCAGATCGGAAAGTAACTCCATTTTAATAATTAAGAGTATTTGCTGTAATTTTTTAACTAATCAATACTTATTAACTTTTTTTTTATTATTATTGCAATATCTTTAGCGATTTCCTGAACGAAAAATGAATCCCAACCTATTTAATACATCTGTAATTAAGTTCAAGAGGAATTATTTCGACTTTTGAAGAAATAAATAAGAAATATACTCAAAATCACATTATAACATATTAGTTTTTAAGTATACGTTCTGTACCTATACCTAACATCTATTTATACTTTATATAACAAATTTAATTCCTACACCAATGTAAATACATAACTATTAAAAAAGTTTATTAATTAACAGTACAAAGTTATAATCCCGAATTAATTGCGTAATAATTGAAATGTTTTTATATTTTTAGCAAGAAATTTTGGGTAAAAACGGATTTACTAGCATAACAACCGCTTACGGGAGCAGTTAATTAATTGGATTTACCGTCGAATGTCTGTAAGGATTATTTAAAAATCGTCATTTTCATTTGCGTGTAGTACTGCGCCATAATGTCACTTATAATGAAAAATAATTTTCCTCATTCCATTATCAATATGATTATTTTAAATTAAATAATTATTGATTAATTAATTATCCTTAGTAATATCATAAATTCGAAAGTGACTAAGTATATCTATCTGCTCGCGCCTAAACTATCTAACCAATTTGGATGAAATTTGTTACAAAATCTGAAAAAAACAGATGGAAATTTATTATGACGTAAGGAATTGTAATAATGGCTATAATGTCAATTCCTCATTATTTTAATGGTTTTTACTCGACTACGCTAAAAGAAGGATAATATTTTTTGAGTATTTATAATTTTATGGCGGAGGGCGGCTTAAAATAATTTATGAGTACTTTAAGTGATTATTTTATTGCCACGAAATTTTGCAAGAGTCTTTTTGGTAATATTACACAGGATCTATTTGGTATCGGTTTAAATGCTGATGCCATAGAAGTACTAATATCTAGAAAATAATTCCAAGCTATGAAACTATAATTTTAGTATTTTATGTTCCCGTACTTACTAAACAACCGTAAGATGGTATTTTCGGGTATCTTGTACGAGTAAAACGGAGGTAATCTAGAAATTGATGTAGTTTTAATTTATGTTACTAAATCGTTCATTTTCAAATCTATTCCTTTTAAAATCACAAAAAAATACAATATTATGTTTGTAACTTAGGATACCTTTTTTTTTTAACAATATTTAAATATATATGCTATCATAATACGGCCCTCGCTTTAATCAAATATTATGAAACCAATTAAAAGTACAGTTGTTATTCACTATCATACGTCTGCGGAAAAGTTTACGACCAGCGTAACAGCGAGTGTACTAGACATTTTCGAAGCAAACTAAATTATCAACTGGGTGGAATAAAAAATGCCATCTCGAAATATCATTGAGTTCTCACGCACGTGATCTGCATCCGTCAAAGAAGATTTGCGGATCGTCTGTAACAAAGTTAAAAGGAAAGACGTGGCAGGGTAAATTAGAGGACATTTTAAATAGATCAGTCGGATGACGAGGCATAGCCGAGGATACGCCTAAGTGAATAACAGTCAGTCAAGCAAGCGGACCTTGTTACGAGTTAGCAGGAGCGATGGTCGACTGACAGGCGAAATGTAGTGCGAACATTTTATTTTCAAATCAACACTTCGCTAGATTTTGGTCATGAAAGATTGGCTTTCACGCATACCCAACTGTATGTGTTGTCGATATATCCCATATGCCATGCTATATTGCTGTATAAGCTATCACCTCTCTATATAAGTCGAATAATGGATATTTTTCATTGTGTCTCTTCAATAAACGAATTTTTAAGGTGGCTCAAGGTTAAATAAATTGAAATTATCAAATTTGAAATGTAATATGTATAGCAGTTTCTTTAAATTTGCCGCAAGAATAATCCTGAATAATTAATGAAATTCCTTATACATAGTTACAAAATTGTCTTGGAAAGCGGTTGGTACATAAATTTTGATTAGTGAAGGGAGAGATTAGACATTATAATACTGTAATTCCACTGGAAAATATATGGATTATATCACCGGGTCGTAGCAAGCCGCTAATATATTTGAATGTATCATACATTTAAAATATAATGTTCAAATCTACAAGGGTGAAAGAATAATTGTGACATATTAATTAGTTTCCAAATTTATTGCGTATTTTATTTTTAAAGAACAGGCAAACAACCATAAACACATTCGACTGGTTGGACCTTTTAGCTTTAAGTTGAAGTTGACAAGATGACAAGCACAATATGACAAGCGAGATATTGTTCTCGATTACTGTTTAAAACAAAAAAAGACGATAGCTTCTTGTATCCTCTTCATATAATTATGCGCATTTATACATTCTCACGTTTTTAAGCTAGAAGTAAAACAAATTGGTTGGATTTTGTTAGGTAGACGTATCGACAGGATTGATTGGAGAATAGCTATATTTTACTCAGGTACGCGCGTTTTTACTATTATTAACATAGAGTTAAATCTTTTTCTTAACTTTTCTTAAAAATTTTCTTAACTTTCATTTGATTTTACAAGCTTACTTGTTTTAACAAGTGGAACATTATTATATAATAAGCTGAAATTTCACTCAGTTTAGCCTATTACCTATAATATCATAGTGCAAATGCTGATGGGAGGTAGTGACCGTATAATGTCAAATAGCCCATACGTTTCTTTCTGCAATAAAAACAATATTTATGCAAACGCACGCATGCATTTTATCGACGCACCATGTCTACTATATCCTCAAAGTCAGCGATTGGTGGCCAAATTTATGCCAGTGGATATAATTGTATAATAAATAAAAGTTATAACGTTCAAGGTGTATAAAAACGGGAGTAAACTTTGCTATTGTCCATAAGTGTGAACAGCAGAAGCCAAGGCAGTTGATTTCTCGCCGCGTTGAAGAACTTGGGCTTCATCCTGACAAATATTACGTCGGGGCTAGCTTCCATTGTCATAGAAATTCCTGTAGATAATAGACACGTTGTTTATTAGTTAGTGTTATCCCATTTGTATTGAATGGTTTTGAAATTATTCCCAATTGAGGCGGGAAACTAATTATGAGAACTGACTGCTGAAATCGTAGTATTTGATCCCATTAGACGTTTTCTTGAGAAGTTCCAGGTTTATACAAATGAAACACAATACGCCTATGCTCTAAAGATAAACATAACACACCATCGGTCAAATTTAACCCAATCAATGCGAAATTTTAAATAGAAATCCTTTGATTCCTGCCACCGTAAGGAGAGGCGAGGAGAATTGAAACGAAATTAATTTCCAAACTAAAGGGCACATGGACCTTTGAATAACAATTGTATATACACATCCGACTTCTTTTAATCCATTTCAATATCTGTCCTTATTGAAAAACTCCATACAAATTCATTATTACTTTATCCTTGTGACTCGTTCATTTATATATAAACAGGTGCTGACTTAACTTCATCAGCAAAGACTATTAAAACTTTAATGTGTATAACGTTTAAAAATTATTCTCTTTAATCAATAATAAATATGCATTTAAAGATGTTCCAATATTTCTATATAAATAAATATGTTTTGTACGACCGTAAAATAAATGTCACAACATCTTAGATAGATATGTTTCATAATATCATGGAACATGAGAAGAAATCGTCGACTTCAAAAACTACTGGAGAGTTAGAAATGCATTTAACAAAGTTTAATATTGATGGCAGTAAAATATTCCTTGGCAAGGTTCAAAGTTGAAATAAATTTAATTTCCGGCCCCTTACTGCAAAGGCACAGGAAAATGATTTAAAAATACTCCCTCATTTGCAGGAATTCTGCTTTCCTTTCGGTCCCGAGCGATTGATACTGTATCATTTGATATTGTCGAAAGACTCTTTTATAGACTTATTATTCTTAGTGTTATAAATGAAATGAAAAGGTATGATGAATCTTTGATTATTTTTTTCAAGGTGTCGATATAGTGTCTTAACCTAAAGTGTGTGAAGAAGTGATTTTTCTTAAATAATACAACGAGATCTTTGTATTCCATAAGTATGTGTACAATGTCATATATATACTTTTTTTTTACTTACCTTTAATTTTTTCTGATAAAATTTAAAATGCTATTAAATATTAAAATGGAGACAAAGTATCACTGCCTATACTAGTACAATAAAGTATTATTTAATAGCTCAGCAATTAGTACAATCACAAACGAACTTTTCTGAACTCTTCTTCGAAGCGTTAATGAACTAAAGCACTTGTGTTCTTATTTAGTCTCTAACCTTTTTTCGTTGTGAATGAAGTAAAACAAAAATCTTACTTCCACAATACAACAATTCCCACAAGCGTTTAAAGTATACTAAGTATTTCTAAGGAACCACTTTCCTGGAAAATATGCGGACCGACAGAAGCTCTCAACCTCCATACAACATTGCAAAGCAAAAATCTTATGCTTCATAACGATTTTAATAAGATTGTATCTTTTAAAATACCATTGTGGAATAATGTATCGGTTCTCTCGATCGGGCTCATTAGCGAAGAACAACGATTGGTCGACGGAGCGGAACTTATACACCACTCAACTGTGATATACCCTTAGTGTCAGCACATATAACATAATATCATCCACCAAATCGATCACGCTTGTAGTAATGATCAATGATGCACAGTTCACCATACCATAAGCCACGCTTTCATTTAAATCAAACTCGAAGTCAAAATTATTTATTTCGATATAAATCCCAAAAACACTTACGGACGTCAACACAATTAGACATCATTTGAAGAACTATAAACTGTATGAATAAGTAGTTCTTATGTGGTGAAAGACGAGGCTTGTTTGTAGGTAAAATAGGCTTCGAACTATTTGACTAATTTAACTACTGGAACAATTTCAAAATTCTTCGAAGAAGAAAGAGTGGAAGCTGTATTATTCCTGAGTAAAAATCTACTTTATAATGAAATGGTAACTATTTTATATTCATTGTGATATGAGAATAAATTATTAGATACTATGCTCTTATTCACGTAAGTAATTTTTAAATATACTAAGGTAAACAGAGCAGTTTATAATTCTCCTTCGCAGTTGACTAATCTCCGTTTTCATGGCCACTGAGTCCTTTAGTCAATCGAAAAGTTGAAGATCCATCCACGGATTATACAAAAATAATCATTGCGAGTAAAATTATTCAATTTTTAGGAGTGCTTGTTGAATAGGCAATTGGACCAAGTGCATTATTTTCGTGAATAATAGAACTCGATAAATTTTCTGTATACAATTAAACTATATACTTAGCATTTATAACATAAGTTGGTACAGAAAGTACCTCTATGCACATGTAAATTTTATTGGTCTGTACAAAAAGGAAACTGGTTTATATACCTAAAGAATCATCGAAATAACGCACTTAATATTTATATACTGATAGATTTTACACGCTATCATTTGTAATGAGCAACTTAGAAAACAATTATTTCTCAGAAAAGTATTATACTTTAGTTTTTACTTTTCCAATTATGTCGGTATTGTGAAATATATCTAGAACAAGAAGACGGTCAAATATAATATTTCCTAAATTCATCTCTATTTGAGATATCCTGAAGCAGGCTACTAAAGCCTCAGAGAAGGGTTCCGAATGGTGTTTATGAAATGAAACGCCATGCTGTCACATGCCACCCTCGGAAACGACCGCGAACGATAAACAAGAATAAACATCTGGATAATACAATTTCCACAGAATTTTCTCATTACTACGGCATTGTTACTGTTTAGTTAACAAGCATTTATCCTAGATATCCATTATATATTAAGATGGGCTTTGAATTTACTTGTTTGATAATATTTAACAACATGTGAATAAAGAACGGATAAGTTCAGGTTATCTTACCCTGGTGGAAACTAAAAAAAGGAATGCAATGTGCCTAATACCTTAAAAGTATCTGGGATTCTTAGTCACTAAAATCATTTCGATCAGGACCAAACCCAAAACATATTAGCAACTCGGATCTCCTATGGAGAGCACCATAAACGCCACCCCATAAGCCACCACCCCTAGACCAGATCTCAAAGAGACACGTGTCTTAGTGATGATGCTTGGAAAATTTTAATTTCGAATTTCTTCATTATCCAACAATCTGTTAGAAACTCCGACATAAAGTCGACTTAAATCTTTGTCATTATATCGATATGAATAAATGGCGTTTTAAATAAAAAAAATAAACGGCTTATTCAGCTGAATATTAAGTGGCTGAGTGTGTGATTAAGAGGTTCGACCCGATGCACTGTTGTGATGAACTCTCTAGATACAAGTATCATCGCTTCAAGCTTAGTTAGCGAGGTTAATAGGAAAACTAGCATTGTAGAATCATCGCTGCACTTTTCAAACGGAATTTTGAAACTTATTACCTACTACATTTTTAAGGTCAACTGTTTACGGCCTCCAATTTGTTACTGTTTCATAACAACGAAGTAACAACGTGTTTACTATCACTACTATAAATATATGATTAATGCTATTATGAATATTTTAAATTGAGTTGACATTCAATCTTTGAGTTACTATTGAATTAATTTATAAGAAATAGTTGGAGGTATCTTTCTAAAGAATCTCCTCCACTTTTTTGTATATTTAGTCTATATTTCTTTAAAGATTTCTTTTTCTACTACCTACTTCTTACTACTTGTACAGAGAAAGTATTTAAGGCATTCATTCGGTGGATAAAATACAGCTTTCTTTTATATTTTAAACTAGCTTTCCGCCCACGGTTCCGCTCGCATGCGCCCAACGCTCATTTCATGTTCCCTATACATATTAAAGTTTCATTTTCACATGTTAAATTTATTTACCAAGTAGTTCATAATACGTTATTTTCTTTTATTTTGTTACACGTTTTGTTTATAAGGGAAGCCATGATGCTAGATTTGTATTTACTCGAGCATCTCGGAAGTCTTTTAGAATTGGTGGATAAGATGATAACAAGAAACAATGGTCCTATAATGTTTCCATTTTCAGCAATGGGGAAAACGTCAACATAGTTTCAAAGTTGTAGAAAATAATAATTTTTAATACTAATATGACGAATCCCCCCACAATTATCAGCTCTCATTGGAGATGTTTAGGTAAGGTACCCTCTCTTATATTATACTAACGCGATCGAGTGAATACCAACATCTCCTCTTGAGTTCCTGGACACGTCAGTTTGCGGTCTATTTTCAATTAGATTCGACGAATTAGATTAGACGCTCGACTCTGAAAGTAAAGTAGATGTAACAAATACCAACTGGTTTAATATCTTCTATTGCAACGTGACTGTGTTTTGACAGTGATATTCCTCTCGAACTTATAACATACTAGCTGCGCCCCGCGGTTTCACCCGCGTAAATATCGGGATAAAATGTTACCTATATGTTATTCAAACTTTCATTGCAATTGGTTCAGTAGTTTTTGCGTGAAAGAGCAACAAACACACACACACACACACATCCTTACAATCTTTCGCATTTATATTATTAGTAGGAAGTAGGATTATACTTTACATCATACTACTAAGGAATATCTACGTGAAGAGAATTTAATAACATTTAAAATCTAATCTTTTTATGGGTTTCTAGGAAAGTTAATATTATAAAGTAGACATTATACAAACAACAATAACTGTCTTGCATATTTTCAAATTGATGTTAACAAATTTAAAAATATCAAATAATCTCAAACATTATAGTTAAAGTCGTCAAAGTATTTTATTGTCATTCTTGTGGTAATATAACATTACTAATATTACATTTACTCAATATAATGATTAATTAATAAGAGCTAGCTATACTAAATTCTTCTTATTTATTACTAATAGTCCGCCCTGGCTTCGGCTCCCTCTTTATATTTGAATTATACCTAAGTATAAGCGGTATATTATTTTAAGTATTAGATATAGATATATGACTCTGTTTCTCTCTATTTAAGCCACGATACAAGCTAGCCTTGTGCGAGGGATAAGTAACCTTGTAATTAATTTTGTTTAAGACAAATGTAAATGGGCTATATGAACTCATATGTGTTTGATTGTTATAATATGTTAAAAAGTAAATGTATTTTTAATATATTAGCCTTTAATACTCAGAGATCACGTATCCTAGGGTGAAAGAGTTTTTGAAATCGGTTCAGTATTGGCTGAAATTCGCGTATCAAACAAACAAGCTCTTCAACTTCATATTGTTCAACATGGATTTAGAATTTCACCTGAATTCAAAGCAGTTGAAAATAATATCTAGTTATTTAAATAGAGTCCTATCAAACACTGAAACATTAAACACAGTTATTCCCATTTTGTTTTTAGCAACAGATTGAATATTACCTTGACCTTTCCACTAGAGTTAACTGCGGTTGGTCGCCTGGCTTTTACAACCACTTAGATATGTTCTCCTTTGTATAAAATTCAACTCGCTTTAAAATTGCCTTCTCATACGTATTTATGCATTTGAATACTCCATATATTACAAGAACCCGAGCCATTGAACTTAGCTCTACTGGATCTTTAGTTTTGTCATAATACTCCATATAAAGTTGACTGTATCACTGATTGTATGATTGAATCCTTTGGGGTTTACTATTTTGGACAAAAGGACCCTTCACATAGCAATGTTTTACTTACCTAGTGCTGGTATGGGTGTTTTGTTGTACTCTTCTTCGTTTTAAATCACTTCTAAGCGCCTGAACATATTTATGCGGAGCCATAGTTGTTAGGTGTTGTCTTATTTTTTTTATGAGCTAAATGAAATTGCTGTGCTATCCATTGTTGAAAGAAATAAAAAAAAGGAAAAACGTTTTTTTTTAATAACAGACATATAATTACACGTTAAAATATATAAAAATAAAATACTAAACGAATGCGGCATTGGCTCCATGCATCATGAAAATGTTAAAAAAGGTGATATTCTGTTACGCAGTTATTGGGCAGCACCGGTTTTCAGTAAGCCCACTTCAACATTTAAAGGAACAGTATATGTGACATCTGCCAACCCGCACTTGGCCAGCGTGGTGGATTATGGCCTGAACCCTCATAGGAGGCCTGTGTTCCAGCAGTGGGAACATATAAGGGCTGATGATGATGATATTGTGTATATATTGGAAAAACAAATTTCAGGATATATATTTACAGTACTAGAATATATCGACCAGGTTTTACTATTTATAAAGATTGTGTAGTTTAATAAGCTTCCTTAAACAACACTTATACAACAACATAAGCGCGGCTGTCAAACGAACTTATTTGTAAAGTCGGTACATAAGCGGTCAAAACTTTCTTAATCAAACGAATTAGTTTTTGGGAAACATTAAGTAGAACTGACATTTATCGTACCGTAGCACCTAGTTACAGCGTAATCAATGAGTAAATATAACTTTTAGGGTAATGAATTTTTCTTATAAATTTAGCGGAGTCCGACCTTTGTTATTATATCTGATTCCTGGTTTGAGAAAAACCGTTTCTGAGAAATATGTTATTTTTTACTTAATCGTAAAAATTCAATTTTGCAACAAAAAGCTGTGCAAGGCCTGTTAGTGCCCTCTTCCAAACAGAATACGAGTTCTGTCTTAGTAATAATTTTGTTTCATTTTTTATAGAAATTAATTATAATACAAATAACATTCAAACATCTTATTTATTTTTATATATCCGAATGAAGTTCCACAGAATTTACTGGACGGATATAACAAAATATTGCATGCAGTTAGATATCGCCTGACATTCGGGCAACTTTTATCCGAATACTACTTACTCATAACCGTAGAATGAAACTAGCATGTAATTTATATTACAGACAGATGTTGTCTTAATATGTTCCTAGTATAAATATCCAAACAAATATATGATCGGCAACATTACAACTGTAACATTTTACCCGCTTGGCTGTTACAAGATTTGCTATGAAAATTGTTGGTGAACAAGCGTAGCGCACGGGAGCGCCCGCTCGCATAGTTCAAATGGCGCCTCGGGAGGTATGCGAGGCGCACTCCGACGGCCGACCCACCTTTTCCATAGCCCAAGCTTTCCTCCGCCCAAGTTTTACCTTTGAGCGCCCACATTAATTCACAATTACCCTTAAACATCAGCACTACGCCCACTATACCGGAGTATACGAAATAACACAACCGACATTTATAAAGATATTTTATTAAACATTTTTTTTGTAAAATAGATTAATTAAAACTGACATTTACAACAAACAACTATAAAATTCTTTGTATCGCCTGTCTAACACTAGTATGTTATAGGTCTGTTGCAATTTATTCAGTGCCACTCGACTTTTGCTTAGTGGTTTAAATTACACATGAACACGCAGTTAAACGTATCACTTTAGGATGGGATGTGGATCGCATTTACAATAATGGCTAAATACATAAACACATGTAGTATAACAGCTATCCTTCGTACACTTATATTATGTAAAACTAGTTATAATATGGTGTAGTCTCATCGCTTCGTGTCTACTATATAAAATTCTGTTATTACAATGAAGGGTACTCTGTGACACACGAACCATCACTAATTGAACTCGAATTGCACAGTAATATCAAATTGACATTCCAATTTTCTAAAGTAGACATGAAAACGAATTCGCGTTTATATGAAAATCGTAATTCGTTAAGTTTACCGTCGATCAAATCATTTGTGTTACGAATACGCTCATTTGTTTATAATTCCAATTGAAAAAAAAGTGAATAATACAAAACTTTAAACTTTATAATTGAACGTATAACTATAATATAACTTTGATAAATTTGAAACGATCGCTTAATATAATTTCTTACAATAAATAACAATTTGCATTAAATACAGGAACATAATGAGGCCAATAAATTTGAACATCTAATTTATTATAGGTTATAAGTAAACAAATAAAAGATGATAAAAATTGTGTCATTTAAATAAAATTATCATAATAATAGCTATAATAATGATGTACGTGGAGTATCCCTTTCTTCACTACTAGTTTTTGGTAATAATAATATGTAGGACGTATATTTACGTAGTACATAATATTTAAACTGATCATTTGATACTAATATTTCAATAAATAAACGTTATATTTTAAATATAAGAGAAACGAACAAAATCGATGTGATTTTAGGAAAAATATTATTGTCATCAAGAGAGGTCTATATTTTTCTCTCGCTAAAAAGATAACTTTGGACAAACTGGTCGCCGCCTTGTCAGCCGCCTCAGATGGAGCGATGCAACAGCTGAAGTCGATTTGCTATCTGGAGACTGTGAATTGGCAAAAAACTGCACGAACGAGAGAAAAAGCATTTATTCGTATCGAAGCTGTCTGTCTCTGTTTGGGTCGCAGGGTTAATTAAGTAGAAAATAAAATTAATCAAAACAAATTATAATTCTAATGAGAAAGATTTTCTGTGAAAAATCGGCGTTAAGTGGTTTTCTGTAGATTATTTTTCGAAAACAAATTTATATGACTTATATAAATATATATTTTAACTATAATTAAGCTTTCCAAATGATTAGTAACTGAATATTAATCCTATAAAACTAAAACGATATTTTAAATACAATTCTTCAGCTTCCCACTGAAACCGTTCCTCAAAGCATTGGTTAGGTTAATTTCCATTTAACATCGACGCTAATTCATACTTTACACATAACAACAATACCATTCCTACAACAACTACTTATAAAACCTTTTATACTTAATGTTTAAGCACAGTTTCGAAAGCTCCTTTGACTAGATTCGGCTTAGAAGAGAACTATATTATCTTAAATTTAGTATTTGGTTACGAAAGTGTTCACCAAAGATAAAAGCTGTTATAATTACTTGGTGCATTTTTAGGTCGAAAGAATGCGAAGTGACATCTATGTTTAGGGGTCAGCTATGAATTACGTCACACTTAAAGAGGTCATTTAAAATGTGAGTTGAAATATAGAGACTAATATCTTGTTATTTTATATTGTATTTTTCGTTACTCAACTGAGTTATTCTTAAAGCACGTGTAGTTATAATTGATTGATTAATATGATGTTAATTAGGTTAATCGTTAATAATTTGTTCAATTAATTTGAATCGAACCGTTAAATTTAAATTCTTATAACAGCATTTATCTATTCATCTACCATTTGTTGTACAAAAGTTAGTTTATACATAATGATTTTATATTATGTTAGGTAATTACTATCAAGTGTATATATTTTATAATGCGACAACATATAGAAATATAAAAGTTTGTGTCAGAAATATAATGATATTTTAATACAATATTAAATGCAATTTTGACATTTTATAAGTTTTCAAATCAAATAAAACGATCCCTCTTAATTTGTTCTAATAAATGTTCGGACGCATAGAAGACAAGATGGAAATATTTTTAACAAACTTATATATATTTAATAAATGACAGTTTTGTTGCTATGTATACAACAGGAGCAGTAATGGCGAGTCAAAGTAAGCTTTTTCAACTTTCACCAAAAATCATATTTAATAGCTCAATTTCAGTTGAATTCGGTTCAGTATTTACCACCGGTCATTATTTAGTTACGTACATACGTCTGATATTATGAGTAATGTTTAGGTTATAATGTCCCTTCTTATTTGATTATGATTTGATAGCTGTGTAAAATCCATTTTATGTAAAATATTATCACCATTAATTACGTTTTTTCCCTCCGACTGGTTCTTCGTGTTATGTAATTTTATTGCTGTCTAAGTTCTTAAGGCTTCGTATTTTATCTTCTTAAAGTTAAATCGTTCAGATTTCTTTGTAAATCTTAATGATTTACAAGATAATTATTTTAATGACATCTTTTGTTTTACTTGCTTTACGGCTTCACCCACGTCGTTAAATAGCCTTTAACCTTCCTCAATAAGTATTTTCATAACAAAAAAAAAAATCAATTAGAACCAATAGTTATTAAGATAAACGCGTTCAAACAAACAAACAAACTATTAACTTTTTATAATAAGCATAGATTAATTATTTTTGAAATGTTTAAAAACTTATACGAATAGTTAACGTAATAGTTTGTTAAAAGGTTTTAGCTTATAACTGACATAATTAGCATTTGCTAAGCTTTTAATTTTTAATATTTAATAATTGTTATTTGCTCTAGACTCTGATACCGGGCATTATGGAAATGAGACTTATCATATACGTACGTTTACAATCAGCAATGAGAGTAGACTCGAATACCTTCTGAAATCAATTACTCGAGGAAAAATTAAGATTAATTGTTTTGTCATCATAATTTTGAATAGGATATTGATTAATACATGATTTGTTGACCGTACATGTTCATAAATAGGGGGACGGTTTCGCACCTTCTGCGTAACTGTTTTCATTGTTAGACATTTTGAATGACAGATAAGCTGTCAGTTTAAATGACGAATAATGTATGAGAATAAACGATAAAAAAGTGATATATAGGCTATTAGAGTTTAGCAAGTTGTGAAACCGAACCTTACTAAAATTATAATTGAGTGCATGTAAAATTGTAATGAGCGACGTAACTATGTATTTAATAACAAACATGAGTATGTTATATCAAAGTTTATTTTGTATATATTTAGATTCAAATGATTTATGTCTCCAATTTTATTAACATGGTATTATATTGAATTTTCTTATTTCAAAGGTATAACTATTTATATATTTTAGACAAATTATGCTTATTAGACTTATACGAGTATAGGTCATAAAAAATAGTGTTAGTGTTTTCAAAAGGTACAGTGAAAATGTACGAAACTTAAAGAAACTAATTATTTTGTTTACAAGTTGATCCCATATCCATGAAACGACTCGTGTAGGTATACTTATCAGTATTTAAGGTAACTAATGCGAAGTTAAAAGTCTGGATCCTTAAATTATTTAACGTTTTAGATATTTTTAAGCTGAGTTTCTTATATTTAAATAGTTCAAATTAAAACCACTGAAAGTATGATATTATAACAATGAAATAGTTATCAGACATTAATCATATCTAAAACATATTTTTTATAAACCATAATAACTGGAAATCGTTCATCCTTGAACAAGGGTTCGAAACAAGAGTTTCATTTTAAAAATACCTTACAAATAAATATTAAGTACAATACAATACAAGTTTCATACTTTTGAACGTTGCCTTTTGTCGCAATTTGATGCGATACATTAAAAAAGCATACAAATCTCACGTCCATCTAGGTGTATAATATAGAATAATATTAAATACATCTTCCTATACACATAAGAAAGGACAATTATCCACAATAACGACGATGATACACTTCATCTATATCTACAGGAGTACTGACCGTGTTTATCCAGATCACTCCCACGAATAACAAATAACATTTAACCATTTATATTCACAAATTCACATAATCTAGCTAAGCGTCTCTCCGACTTTACGGATAGAGGAGTTCATTGACGTCGGTCACATTGTGCGTTCACTTCACATAGAGGAGTGCGAGCGGCTCACGCAGGGGCCGCCACAGTAGTGTTCACCGGCTGAGAAGCGTTGTGTGTATCGCGAAGGGAAACGGAGAAGCCGTAATCACGATTGGTGGGCTCCACGTGAGGCGTGAAGTCGGGGGGCTCCTCCGGGGGGGCGGCGGCGGGCCTGATGTTGTCGAGCCGCGGGCGCGGCGAGTAGCGCGGCGTCAGCGCAATGCCCCCGACGACTGGGTGCGATTGGCGATTCCCGCCTGAAGGACGTCGTGCATCAGGCGCTCGTTCTCCTGCCGTACTGCAAACAAATACACCGCTGAATAATACCCCATACCTCAGTATCGAGTTCGTTTACATACATACACATTGTAGATAATCGAAAGATAGAGTTCTTATATACACATCCATTCCATTTGGGGTCATTAGAAAACAACAAAATTTTGAAACATTTTAATGGGTATTCGATATTTGTTCACTCAACTAGTTCATTGATTTGTTTAAAACATTTCTCATAGGCAAGCTTATCTATTCATACATGATACAGTTGATTTATTTCAGTTTTAACAAGATGTCTAATAAAGCTAGTGTTGCTCGTTATTATAATATCTCTGAAAACTGAGCCTCAATGCAAGAACCAGCATTTACGTTACCTACGTAGGTGTGTGTACCTGTTACTATATTATTTAGAACAATCTATTTCTGCGAATAACATAACCACCAGGAACTTTAATTCATGTAAGTACATCAAAATAAAACATATTAGTAAGTTAGTCTTTTTATAACATCCAGTTTTAGTACAGAAGCTGCAGGAAAGTTAGACAAACTTTAATTCCTGTTAGTAAATGTTAATATATGTAACAGTCATAGGACTATAACTTTATTGAAAGTCTTTCTTGAATACTTTTCTTGAACTTACTTACTTGATCCGTGAGTGACTCTATTAGTGTTTCATCGTCTAGGTTTTCAAATATCAATCAACAATATGCTGTCCAAATGCGAAATTAATTAATTAGTTCAGTATTCGTCGAGTTTTTAAAACCTAAAAACACCTTGACTGTTAAAATGATTACCCTTGTTTGTTCCTTCATCGCAAATGACTTAGTGTCACAGATACAGTACCTACTACCAATAATAAAAATATACTTAGTACATTTCCGGACGCGTAATCAGAAAGCTGACCTACTTTTATTCGCTCATCGACGATTTGTGACAAATATTAATTTATAACAAGAAATCTGTAGTGATCACGTGAACTTGTGAATATTAATAATGACATTACACATTTAATACTTCCAAATTTCGGTAACGCATCGTTTGTCTTATATTAGATACTATGGCTTCCATTAGAATGCTATAAATTTTAATGGTTATCAAATAAAACGTTGTTTGGTAAAACGTTGTAGGTTGTTGTTCACATGTGAAGCAGATAATTAATTCAATTGTTTTTAGGACTCAAAATTGATTTTTTTTTAAATATAATGGGCCGTTCATATGAACGAACTAACAAATTACATTATATCTGAGAAATTTTGAAAGAATAGAAAAATTTGATCACGAGGCAGGATTCGAACCTGCGTTTCTTGCCTAACCGTAGCAACGCTTAGCCTCTCGGCCACCCGTGATCCGTGATTTTTAGGATTATTTTCATTTATTTTCATTTATTTTCATTTATTTCAATTATAAAGCATTTCAATGCTATAAAACTAAAAATTAAATTTACATTATATCTCCCCAACATACTCGACAACTTATTGGTGACTATCAATGGAAAGCTCAGTTCTAAGTTTTGGGATTCCGATTCTATTGACTAGGTCCGGTCTACTTCCATATACACATTGATATATCTTTGAAAGACGATAGAATCAGGCACACGTACCTATGTATGTATATATGTTTATTGAAACACAACTAAACACAGAATTTATAAAGCAGTGACATTGAATGGCTCGACTATAATATGACCCGAAATATGCGAACGAAATTCTTAGAGACCCATCATTATATTATAGAGTTAAGTAGAACAAAAGATCACCTGACTCATATAGCTTTTGTGCTTATTTGGAGTAGTTTTTAGATGTTATTATACATATAAAGCTTCCTCTTGAATCAATCTATCCCTTAAAAAAATATCGTCCATCAAAATCCGTTGTGTAGTTTTAAAGATCTAAGCATACATGCGTATAGACGCGGGAAGCGACTTTGTTTATACTATTTAGTTACTCGAAATATAGCACAAAAATGCTACTGTGTGAGAAGTAAGAGCGAAGGCACGTATCCTTTTGTTCACCCTTCCCGATCCATTCCCTTCCATCCCATTCCATTTTGCGCGAATCAATCCGCGTAAATACGAGGCAAGTGGCCTAGCATTTAATATAATTGAGAGTATAACTTATTTGAAAAGCTTTATTTGCCATCTTATTTAGATCTGCAAGTTGTACTTCTCAACAATCCTATCCTACTAGTAATATTATAAACGCGATAGATTGTGAGGATGGATGTATGTGTATTTATGTTTGTTACTCTTTCACGCAAAAACTACTGAACCGATTGCAATGAAATTTGGTACGTAGATAGCTGGACAACTGGAATAACACAGGCAACTTTTTATCCCGATATTCCTACGGCATACAAACTTTCGCGGGTGAAACCGCGGGGCGCAGCCAGTTAATCATAATAATATGAAAACCAGCAGGTAAATAAGTAATATTAGAGTTGCCATTTAAAAAAGTGTAATAAAGTAATCATTTTCTTCAAAAAATTATATTTTATTAATTTAGTCCTCAAAATATACCCTAATATATTTAATTTTATCTGTTGAAGCATTCTATACTTCATCCATATCTATATAACATAGATATTATTAAAAAGAAACGAGGCCAGACCTGTTCGTGGCATGATTTTGGAGCACTAATTGCTACGCGGTACGTAGTCTATACATCCTGACACCAAACCCTTTTTAAGTTTTAGAAAATCGACGTTTCGACTAACAGTATTTTCTGCACTACTTTGTTGTTGTCATTAGATTTTACTTTTCATGTGAGCAATTAAAAGTTTAATAACATATTTAATTAATGATACATTAATATTATTTCACATGTAATTTAAATGATTGGATCCACTTTATAGTGTTCGAGGATGCCAGATATATTATACATATAGTTTTAGGTCAATCATTCAGTAATATCAAAACAATAGCTAACCCGCGGCTTCGCCCGCAGAGTCAAGGAAAATATACTCTGAACCGGGGTTTTACCGCAAAGAGTTTTTCCGTTTCCAAGAGATTTCCTGAATAAATGCGAGCATATGCCGTTTCTCGGGTATGTCCTTCTTTGTACTAAATTTCATTCATAATAGTTCAGTGGTTTTGGAATGATAAAAGGGCAGTAAGACATCGAGTCACTATCGCTCTTATAATCTTAGTAGAATGTACATTTATATTATTTACCACCATTTTCATGTTATTAATAAATTAACGAGGACACTGTCTATCACAGTTTTCTTTATTGAAACGATAACAATTTAAGGTTCCAAAAATAAATAAAGTCATATAAAATTTAATAGAAAAGTAATGAGATACAAGCCTTTTGAAATATAACCAAAATTTGATACCGTTTTGTTGCTTTCTCTTTCACTAAAGCAATTTACACGGACTAAAAGTTCCATTTAAAGGTATTCAAAGTGTTGTAAAGCGACATTAATTATCCCAAACAAATAAAGTTAAACTGAGGCAGGCCGCGACGGAGCGCTAACACGATGCGACCGGGGCGATGAAGTTAGCTATTACGTAACTGAATTAAAACTGCGTGATTGTTGGATAAAAGCATTTTCGTTTCATATAGACATTGTTATACTTTGACATATCACATAATATATACAATACAAACGGGGCTCTTCAAGGGTTCAGTCAACAAGCACCTTCTAGGAAAGCGCTTACCAGCAAGCGTTGACCACGATCACGACACGCATTTCCGAATGATGATTTGTCACAATTAACGTATGTACGCACATTAGAGACATCTCATTAATTCGTCAATAAACTAAAAACCTATTACAGTAAAAACTAGCTTGATCTCGTGGAGTCATTCGCGTGTCGCTTATTCCGACCGATATAATCTATCTATGTACCAAATTTAATACAGTTTCGATAAATTGTATTCGCGTGAAAGAGTAACAGCCATACGTTCTTACAAACTTTATAAATATTAGTGGGATAGCAGGAAATTAACTTTAAATAATAATTAGTAATTTTTTGTTCTCCTTTTCTGCTTTTTAATGCTTGCTGGTAAACTATATGGACAAGTAAAACATATCCGCTATCTGTAACATATTTTTTATATGTATAATAACCCTTAAAGGTACAGATACAAATTGATCATTACCAGGTGTTCGATTAAGGCTGATTGCATGTTGAAAGATCTAACTTTAAAGAGAGTTTTATTTTTTTATAAGGGACAGGGAGTTCTTATATCTTGGACTTCGGCCTTCAATGAACATTTAGACCATAATCCATCACATGAGCCAAGTACGGGTAGGCACTTGTCACATGTCCTCGAACTTTTTGGTTCTTGGACCACTGCTTTCCTGGAGATATTTAACCGTTACCTATTAAATCCTATTAAATGACCAGTTATTTATTATGTACTTGACAATTCTCAATGT
This sequence comes from Zerene cesonia, assembly GCF_012273895.1. NCBI lineage: Eukaryota > Metazoa > Arthropoda > Insecta > Lepidoptera > Pieridae > Zerene > Zerene cesonia. Next base: position 1,433,417 of record NW_024045132.1, on the reverse strand, counting down.
CCTTATAAAGGCAATATTAGAGGACACAATTCTATGGAAAATATAGTATCATCTACGAAAGATTCTGGTGTCCATTACAAGAATTGATATATATTCATGCGCTCAAATATTCTTCAATGCTACCCACTTCGAGTTTCCAGATGAATAATCCCACGGGTTCATAATCTCGATCGTACGTTCTATGCGACTGATTTACTTTTTTGAAATTCAAAGACGTACGGTCGTATTTAAAGAGAATTTTAGGCAAATAGTTGGTTCGCCGCGGCCGTGTTGAATTAATGGATGCTTTTAGGTATATAGACTTTTAAAATCGTCGGATACTAAAAAGAGAAAGTTTGCGTAGTGTAGAATTTTTTGAATATTTATTTTTTATTTATTTTATATATTATATTTCGCAAAAAAACACTTACATGTCTTATTATTTTAAAAAAAGGAAAACATCCGACTGATGCTCGTATAATATATTTTCAAAATGGATACATATGCAAAAAGAAAATGGAAAGAATTGAGGAAAAAACATACACATACATTTCAATTGTTATTATCCTCCATAAAGTAGACGAAAGGATATATTGATTTCGATAAGCATGATAAATAATTTCCAACGATCGCAATTACGAACCAAAGAACGAATAAACGGATAATCATCATGAAACGGCGGTCCATAAATAGCCTATTATTTTCATCTTGGTGTGCACTTAGCGTACATCCGATGTTTTCTAGACAACGAAGTTTATAATAAACGTAAAATCTCAAAATCAAATTTTATTACTCATTCGACTTTTTAATAGCGCGTCTGTTAACCGGCATTAGAAACTTTAATCTGTGTAATTTTCGCAGTTTGCAGAAATATCGTGACGCTTTGGCCTCATTCCAAAGTAGATGCCAGCATGTAAATAAGTGGCCAAATCGGGATTATAAACATTGACTCCTCTTCATCATGGGATGATTTATTAACCATACTGCTCAAATACCGCAAATGATGGTAATGAATAATTTAAAATACCAATATGTTAGAGTTATTAATAAAAATAAATAGACTTAAACATATCTACACTGGCTGATATTATAAAGCTGATAAACCTACCTAGTGTATGTGCAATGTTTTCGAATAGAACAGAGCGAGTTTGTTCAGCATTACAAGATACACTCGTGTATTACAGATGTTGCGAAAAACAAATATTTATCACCTTTTCACATTTCACTTGGATTCCGATAATTCTCCATCTTACTACCTTATAACGAGACAAATACAAGGTAATATGGATTGTTACATACCATCAAACTTGTTTATTTGAAGAGAGTAGTTCTTCAGTCACTGGTACTGTTTAGGGCAGAATGTATATTCATAATACTTTTAAGTGACCCAATGTGAGAAACCTGCATAACCCAATTTATATACAATAAATCACACTAGAATTAAAAGAATTTATTTTTAAAGTTTCAATACTCGTATTAAAATCAACACAAGAAAACAATTTTATGATATAATTGAGATATGTAGACAGTATATACTCCTAAAGGTGGTTCAATAATCAACATTGTTTTATTGAATAAGCTACTGTAAATATAACCTCAAAATTGTAAAGATCCAGAACGAAATGGAATTTAGTACGTACTAGACTGCTGTAAAATCTGAAGGTAAACTGTAAAAGGATAACTCAACACGAGAATAAGTCACGGGAGATCGAAATGTTAAGCCTTTTTTAATTAAGCGAGGTTATACGAAAATGCTAAGTCCTCAGTAAATCTATAACTATATATTACGTAGTATGTATTTCGTACCTTAATCTTGTGGAGCATTTTTTTTCGATAATTATCTATAGAAGCAGATATGTGAATAGTCCTTTATACACTTCTTTAGGTCAGAAAACACATTACCGTTAATTAATGAGGTGAGTTCTATTTTTAATGGGAGACTTCAACCGTAAGATTTACAAGTCTCCGATGAGAAATGTACACAATTAATAAACTAAACCGTTATTCCTAAATTGCGGATAGGTTTATTGTGGGAGTCGAGCACGCTTCGGCACGAATTGGGCCAGCTCGCTCCGGGGAAGTACCACACCCCCACAGAAAACCGGCGTGAAATAGTGGCATGCCACTGTGTTTCGTACGGTGAGTGGGGGAGCCGGAGGCCCGTTTCCTTTTCCTCACCCGTCCTAGTCCATTCCTTCTTTCCAGTCATTAATCCTTTCCTTTTCCCTTACCCCATAAAAGCGGGCAGCGCATTCACAGAGGCACTACCTTTGCGAATGTTTATGGGCGGTGGTGATCGCTTACCATCAGGCGAACCACCAGCTCAGCTGCCCGCTATGACATAAAAAAAAGGTAAATACACTGTATATAAATGAAAGACTAGCCTAATTTATGCGGTTTTAGCTCTTAATATAGATTTTAGATAACGGCCTTACTATGAATCGCTTCAATGACTTAAGATGATTTAAATCAATAATTCTTCTTGGTGTACGTAATTAACACTAATACCTATATACATACACTAACACTAATACCTACATATGTATTTTCATAAATTACATGTTAAATAACACATTTGCTGTTCAGTTTCCGATTATGATAAACAGTATATGATTTATTAGTTGTCAGTACTGAATATAAGCAATTCAGCGAGTTTTCGATTCGTGTTATCCGTTCTTGTGAAACTCAAAATCAGAAAGCAAATGTAATGTATGTGTTACATTTTTTGCTACTTCATAAAGTTTCGAGGTTATATAAATGGTACATTAAACGCAATACAAACGGCTATTATTCTTTCTTTACAATCGGTTTGATTTACAAAATGAAACAGATGGATCTCGATCTCATAAATAACATTGGTCTAAACTTTATAAGTAACAATTACTTCTGCCCATAAACACGTAAGAACACGTGATACGCGCAGACGAGAATAATTTCAAAATTTAACATTGCTCTGATTCATCTCTGGCCGACGTATACGAGTAGGTATAAATAGGTCGGTAAAGGTAGATTATTTCATTAAAAACGAATCTACAGTCTCCCAATTCAGATTGGGCGATGGTAATTGTGAATCTCAATACTAACGTACTAAGAATAACCATACATAACCATATACCATATTACGAGTATATTACTCACGAGGTTTTTATTGCAGTTCTGATAACATTGCTTTTTTTCAGGAAGAAATGTTGGCGTCGCTAATTATTGCATAAATGATATCATATGGGAAACATTATAATATATTATGCTTGAGTTCGACGTCATAACAAAACACAAACTTATGAAAATTCTAAAATAACTATAGCTACATGTATTTATACGGTGTTCAAGGCACTTTGCATAGCTTACGGGGCACACATTCTTGGGCACAACTACTTAGGAACGATAAGTCATAAGTATTTAAAGAGGTTCGTCTTATAATATTCTGTATACAGTCAATATTTAAAGGTCAGGTAAATTTACAGGGCTGGTTTTGATTTTGGGTTTACAAATTCCTTACTTAATAATGAAAATGACAAAGTATTTGATATCGCAATAAACAGCAACTGAAAATGTGCATCCTTAAACCCATTATTATGTATAATACATAGTTTGGTAATATCATAAAATCATATTATTCCACTGTCAATAGTATGAATTCACAATTTATTACGTGTGATATTCATACAATCCTTAAAACACTGCACACATAAAATAAACTGTAAATTAATTACAAAATATTTGCCGTTCTCTCGCCTGTTTTTAAACGATATTGTTCATAATAAAAATTTTCTTGTCCGACAACAAACTTTACAATTGTTTTAGACAATGTAATTGTAAATTTACAACTTGGAAAATATGATATCTGTTACACCTATTGGCAGATTTTGAAATAAAATGCGACTGATACGATGAAACGAAATGCACTGTTTTAAATTTCTATATAAAAATAAACTGAAGTTATAATAACTTTTCGGATGAGGGACTTGGGACGGATTCTTTTCGTATTGATTTTTTACCAGTAATGAATTTGAATTGGGTTGATCCTTTAATGCTCCAAACGGAAACTTTTATTAAGCTAGCTTATTTGATTAATTGCTTCAGTTATTTGTAATCTCGTTAACGCAAATACCCACGAACCAATCGACCGTCCATTTTCTATTACATAAGTATTGATTTTTTTTTTCACATTTAGACTTTAGATAAAAATTACACAAGTTGAGCTGCAGAGCTTATTAAACTCGATGTCACAAATTTTATATTTTCGTTAATTTTCTTTCCTCATTAAATTTCATAAATGACTTTATAGGTTAATGCTGTTTTAAATAAAATTTTAAGCCATAGTTGTTCCCACTACTGGGACACGGGTCGACTATGCCAGATGAAAAAAGCTGAAGATAATCATGGGTAATTATTATGATTTATGTATACATATAACTTAAGCATCACCTTAAGTCCCAGGCAAATGAATTTATAATGTAGACTGAATAACTAAATAAGAATTTCATGAACTTTATGGTTTTAGAAATAGTCCAGATAATATAAAATACTTGTATTATTCGGAAATAAGATTACAGATATTTTTTTAATTGTCAGATTAAGAACTAAAATAAAAATTAGTAATGTTCGTAGCTTTCTATAAATATAAATAATACACTAATATAAATGAAGTACCCATGTGCTAGAAGTTCAAATAGAAATTAAGTGTCCTTTCTTTATCTTACGAGTCCTGTAAGATTTTCTGTTCCGAGATAATTGAGGGCACAGAGACAACAAACTAGATCCAGAAATAAACAGGTAGCATTTCAGTACATATTCAGTGAATCACTGTACTTTAATCATACATTATAAATATATAGCATTTATTTTTGTATGTAATAAATTTTCACAATAAAAACTGATGCTAAAACAATTTGTACCTATTTAACAAACGACTTAAAAAGAGGGTGGCGTGGTTTGGTGTAAATTAAGGCCGTTCAGGATTTTATAAAAGATAAATTTATCACATTTAATTACTCCACCTGTCCTTTTTATTTTTTATATCATATCCAGCAACGAAGGTGATGGTTCGCCTCTGTGAATGTTCATCGAATAATCGCGAATGCACTGCCCGAACTAGTGAACATTACTCTCGACATTTCTAAATTTAATCTTAAAGAGGTGACAGTTCATAAATGAGACTGCTTTGATAATAGATCCTAATTATAGATACGAAAAGAATTGTTAACATCAGAAAATCATATTTTTCTCCTCTCTCGGTCCACAATTTTCTATTTACTGGCTAAAAACATCGACTCATGTCTTTCCAAGGTCATCCTTGGAACTGTAAAATAACTCAGCAATGGAAGGCTATGAGAATTGGGGTTTTATATGCCAGGAAAATGCAATCAATGAATGTCTCAGTATAACACTCATTGGCTTGTTATAAATTGATGTAAACAATGTTAAAGAAAGATTTACAGTAATGGTCGAAAACATTACTTTAATTTATGTGGGATAAGTATACCAAAATAAATTAAAACAATGCAAAGAGAAAAAACGCTTAATATGTAGATATGGGAATAATACTTATTTACATTACTCTTACGTTGGTATATCATTTCATCAGTGTGAGTCTTCGTTAGATGCTCCTTTGAAAGGTTTATACAATTTACGCATATTCTTACATAATTATATAATTAATTGTGAAACAATGAAATAAGCTTTTTTTACTTGACTACTAAGAATTTTATTTATATATTATAAAAGAAACCTCTAGAACGTATCGTTTACGTTACGTTTCTACTAATATTGTAATATAAAATAATTAATATACAAATATTCACCAGTTATGAAAGTCACAACAAAAAGATCCCTGGTAGAAGGCAACACCCAAATTTTAAAAACGAACAAAATGTAACAATCATTCAATGAATCACAAAAATAATCATGTCAATCCGTTGAAAACCCACCTAAGTGTCGCGTAACAAACCAAAATAAAGATATAGAGACACAGTTAAATTTATTTATTAATAAATAATTTCCAACAAAGAATACAGTTAACATTTTTGTTAAGCTTGCTACATAAATGGTTTTCTGTACCTTTAATTACAGGAAATAACATTATAATTCAAGTTAAAACGTCAAGTGTGATAAAAAAATAAAGTATTATAAATATAAAACTTTGTTGTGTTACATTAAATAAAATATTGAAATAAAATTGTATAATAAAAATATTAAGAACCTCCTTCGTTTTTGAGAGGTCGGAAGAAAATATGATAAGTCACACCAGAACTTAACCCAAATAAATACACATATTAAATGAATCTATGTGTTTTAGTACTTATCTTTTACTTAAGAAATTGCAGTTATTTTTAAAATGCCGTCCGCGTCTTTAATTTTATGCACGAGTATATGTTTGTGTTGCTGGAATTGATGTTGTTATTATTGGTTGGTAGGCGGTAGCTGGTAATAAGTTTATATTAAAATTATAGTTATTAAATTTAGTTTACTGTTTTTCATGAAAAGAAAGAAATTTTGACAAAGGAAGAAATGATTGAATATATAGAATATATGTATAGTTTTCAAAGGATTAACAGTCCCGGAGGATTTCAGGCATGAAAACTATACTATGTCTTGTCTCAAACTATATATATCAATAACAAATTTCATCCCAATCGTTTCAGTGATTTAGAAGTGAATAAAAGACACACATATACAGACTGACCGACCGTTGCTTTCATATTTATAATTTTATTATTATGCATAAATTAACTATGCTCTTTATATAAGGGACTATGTCCTAATACGTGCACTATAAAGTAATGCTTGTTCGATATAAAGAAGAGTACGTGGAAAAGCTTAAGGGGAATTTCTACATCAAGTGTTAAATATTGGAAGCATTAAACACGTGAAGTAGCAAGTTCCGAACTAATGGACCATTGCTTTCACGTCCCAATCGAGTAAGAACTTTATTATATCTTCATAAAAGCCTCGTTATTTGATGAATTTATTTCGAGGGTCCAAATTGCTAATGTCCACAGAATAACAATTATTAACTATGTATTGTCACTATAAAAATGTGAAATCCAAAATGGGAAAGAATCGCTACAGGAATTTCTGTAAAAGAAACAATAAAAGCATTTCCAATAATAATTATAGTCGGCCTGTCTCGCTACTTTCTTTTTTTCCGCAATTTTCCCGTATTCTATTTGGCTTTCAGAGATAACATTTGTTTTTCGATAATTATAATTGTAAGGTCTCAGTTATGAAGTAATTAATAATTTTAATCAGATTAAAAAATAACTTACATTAACGTTTCTTTTTAAGCCTTAAAATTAATGCTATTCAATTCAATACCACATTGCATTCCATGTACATTTGCTTATTTTTATTTATCAGATTTATCGCAATTTATGGCACCGTTGGTGGTCTTTATACACGTGTTGGAATTAAGATTGTAAAATGCATTCGATTTTATTACCTTCGTATTTTAATTAAATGAGTATTTTGTCATATAAAAATAAACTACGATCGAGTCTAAAGGAGTCGATTACATACAAACGTACACGCATACAAACATACAGGAGAAGGTAATAAAAGCGCGTTAAAAAGAATCAACATAGAAATAAATGATTGCCGCTTAACATAACATTATTCGCATCGAGAGGTTTGTTCTTAACTCTATAGTGGGTATACACAGAGAGACTTTCAGCTTTTATGATTTGACGAAGGTCTGGCCGTCGCGGGCTCCTGGACCATTTAGAAATTATAGTGATACATCTCTAATATCGTGACGTATATCGCAATTTGTAACAATGCTTTTATGTCGGATCGTTATAAGTGAGACGTCAATGTGCCATCTAGATATCCTAAAGTTATAACTCATTTATAACAAGGATTATGGAGATAATTTTAACTTTATTTCACAACGTGAGAGTCTGAGGGAAGTATCGTGGGAAGAGATGAGAAGTTATAATTTAATCAAATTTTAAATTTGTTATTCAATATAAAAAAAAATGTACACATATTAGCGATAGGAGAAAGATTTGTGTGTAAATATGTTTGTAATATTATAATAATAATAATAAATAATATTCTTTCATCATTATAAAACTGCGATTCAATAAGTGACAAACTATATATTTATGTTCTACAGTCGAAATGGGAGCGACTAGCTTGTTGGTAATAAATGATTATTATTGAATTATTTTTTTATAAAGATAACGAAAGAAAAAGTTGCCGTTCAATTCCGTAATTTTAAACTTTCGTATAGGTTGTTTGACATTGGAAGTCCGCTTATAAATCGGAGAAGTAGCAATGGTAAAGATTTATGCATTATTTTTTCGTTGACGATTGACGTTGTACTGTTTATACGAGCTTATATCAAGCGTAATCCACGGACGATTCGCGTTCATTGTGAGACAATAGGTTGCTGCACCATTGTTTCCGAGTTAAATAATAACATTATGTTAACTAGAAAATTGAACTGAATTTATAATTGTTCTCTACGTTTTGCAGAATCAATTCATGTTTTTGTCACAATAGATAAAACTGCATCGTGCATGTATAAGCTTTCATTACTAAGAGAAAACTAATTCTATAATTGTAATTTAGAAAGTATTATACCCATGTAACCTGTGTATGCCATTTAGAGATCGTTAAATCAATGAATAAATAAACAACTGTACAGAAAATTCGGAAAACAAAAATTCAGGAAATCGTATGTATTGAAAACGGAAATTGCAAACTAATTATGATTATTCAAACCGCGATCTAAACATATTAACTTGCAGTTAAAGCTGTGTTGCTTGTAAAAATAACTAAGAAATATATTTTATAAGACTTTTATGATCAATTTATATTTGGTACAATATAAAGTACCTATGCTAATGGTTTTAATGTATATTGTCATACATTGAGCTCTACGTTAAAGACTGGTTGTGAAAAAATGTTTTACGCATAAATATATAGCTACTTACGACATAACACTATTCGTGTTTTTGATTCGATTCTTCTCTTTATTAATTAAATGTTATCTTATAATATACTCGTTGTTAATGTGAAACGTATATTATTTACAACCACTTCTGATTTATCTTTGAAAATAATGTATTATAGAAGTATAAGCTATTTTCATTAACATTATGAGGATGAAGCTAAAAAAACATTGTCTGAAGTAGTCATCCTAGCGTGCTTAGACACTTGAAAAATGGAACTTTTTTAATTTCACGCTTGATTCGTAAAAGTTTTCTACAGCGTGCGTCAAGAGGGATGTCATTCATATAATGTATACTTGGTTTGTCGTAACACTATCGCTACGCTGAACACCGAGTCAATTTAAATGATGTCAAAACACAGTCGGTGAACATAGGAAATTTTCAGATTATTAAGAACATTGTACCGTGATAATGTATTTTTCCACAAGGAAATAGTGAAACACAAGAATTGTTTTTTTCCAGATATGGTACGGTATACAATACAAAGCAAGAATTGATTTTCGCTAACATAAATGAATACCTACATATTTGCGTAAGTTTTCGTTATGTTAATTTTTCGCTTATAAAATCGTAAGTGCTCGTAAGTAAACTCCTATATGCTTGAAAAGTCATCGTCCGATAACGTAATCTGGCAATTACGATTAGCATTATGCATAACTGCAACTGTTAATTGCATATTAAACGCGGTGAAAATTGGGAAATACAAAAAAAACACACGCTTTTAGAGAAAGAAGCACACAATTTCTAACGGGCCTGCATATGCTATGAATATAGTAGCTATGACTTTAAAAATACTCAGAGACGTAAGCGTTCGTGCGTGTACTGTACTCTGTGTAACTGTGCGTGATTTTCTGTTTTGGTTCAACGAAATTTTCATCGATGTTATAATGAAATAAACCGATATTACGTCACATAAATCATCGCAGAGTTGAAGCATATTTTCATAATATCATCGAAATTTTAACAACAACGAACATCAAATCTATTTTGTATAGTCACCGCTTAAGGGACTTGACCATAAGGAGATGAGCCAAGCGTAAACAAAAAAGTAATATCAATTTCACACGATACCATCATAACACCACATCAGACAATACAAATAGTTTGACATGACATGGAGTATGACGTCAAACGGGTGTGTCCTATTGACCCTGCTGAAGCCCTGACACGTCGCCCTGCATCTTGGAAACATTAGCGGCGATCATGTGGAAAACATCAGTCATGCATATCACATAAATAAAGCACCTCTTTCAAGTTCATACAAACCCACTGTATATTATAATAAATCTATGCTCTTTTTGTAGTCACACCCACAGCCGATAGACACATTAATATTAATAGAAGTTGTTTGATGTTCTGTATTTGTATACACATTAGGATCCGTTACAGAGATGTTTATAAGCATTGTAGTAAATTGTGGTACGCTCACCACTGTTTATTTGACGATTAAAGTTAATATTTTGGAATAATCATATCAAATTTGCTTTTGTATATTGTTTTTTTACGGAAAATTTTGGTATTGAATACGAACTTTTTCTCACAATTTCTCATAAAGGTGTATTGGAAATTTTATTATAACGTAATTAAGGATAAATTACGTCTATATTTACGCAAGAATTATTTTACTCCCACATGTTTAAAACGCAAAAAATTTCATATTGTATTTTCACAAATAATGTTGACCATACTAACGAACCGATGAAGATGACTTCATAACAAAGGACCTGAAAACAAAGTACTACGATACGAGCAGTACATAAATTTGTTTTCAGCTTAACAAATAAACTAGAATTTCTATTCCATTTATCCATTGATCGTGGGATTATTTATGACCGCCACATAAAGCCACACTTGTGGTAAATACTAAAAAAGTAATATGCCATATTATATAGAAGAAATATCTACTTTTTATGTGTATGTATATGTATTTTCAATAGTTTTATGCACAATTAATAGAAACAAACATATCTATAGCAGTTGATTAAAATATTACAAGCAACAAAACAAACTTATAAATAAAATAATGAACTGCTATTTTTTTAATTTTCCACTTTCTGTAATTTATCATCATCTTTAATATTGGAGCGAAAGAGGGATAAATACAACGAATAATTTCAAACTAAAGTATTTCCTTGGGGCGAAAATGTCAGTCTCTTTAAGAATTCCAAATACTCGAGAGTTTAAAATTTCTCTTGTAAAGAACGCAACAGTTGGTAAGAAAAAATACTTTTATTAAGTCTTCAACCGAAATCGTGAAAAGCAATGTACCTGATCTTTACCTAAAGATATATATAAGTATATATCTTTGCAAGTAAGCTTGTGGATATTAAATACAGTACTGATTGACTGTGAACGATTTAACATCGCACTGTTGAATACGCTCAGCTTGTAAGCCAGAAGTTTCTTATACGTAGTGAGTAAATTTTATATGAGAATTCATCCCCTAAAGGGATGAAATGGGGGTGAAATTCATTTGAAACTTTTTATTGATTTAATGGATTTACTTGAGACTTTCTACAGTATAAATGAAATATCAGTATAGGCGATATACGGGATAACCAATATTATGGTTACTGTGGGGAAAATGTTTATTTTTTTTCAAATTGACGAACGAATTGGGTTCAATCTAAGGAGATTTGTAAATTAAATTTTTAGATTAATGGCGTGGCCGCGGGTGGCTAGCAATCCACCAAACAGCAATATGATCGATACTGTTTAATTAATTTTCTTTCGTAACTTATTCGTATGTTTGGATTGCTTTCTAGAAATCAATTTACATGTAAAACACCACTTGCAAGTAATGGTTCAAAGTAACATTGCCAAAACAATACACGCTATGTGATGTGACACCGCAAAGCGGTTGAATTAAAAAAAACTTTTTTGTAATCTGCTTCGTTTATTAATTTCATTTAAGTTTCATGTTTTTCAACAATTCCTGTTTTCGAAATTTACGGCAAAACAAGAATACATTTTGTGAGAAGAGATGGCTACTTTCTGAATTCTAAGAAGGTCACACGATAATTAGTAAAAAGAAACCAGTCTAGCCTTATGGCTCTGGCATCTCTACTGTATAGAAGAGATGATATGAGAGAAAAGCTGTTACGAACAAAACTAATACCGCAGACAAATATTATGTTCTATTTATTATTATATTTAATGGTCGCGTTCAAAACGCTTTAATTAAACAGTCGAATGAAATGTGTCATGATACCTGGATTTTTTAATGAATACTAACTAGATCGATTTATCGCCCTCGAAATCTCACTAAATTTAATGAATATCGTAGAAACCAGATATAAGGCTTTATATATAGACTAGTGCCATTATACATTAACAATATAAAATATAATAATTGTGACAAAGGATTTTGTATACAATTGGCGGCCTTACGGCTATAAGGCACTTCTTCCAGGCAACCGACGGGTAAAGGATAAATACACAATATAGATGAAAGTTTGGGTCAAAATTGTCCTTTTTTTTATTTAATTTATAGAAATACACAAATATGGTTCGTTAAATGGCATTAGATATAACCAATAAGCGTACGAACAAAATATAAGTAGTGAAAAAACCTTTCAATATAAAGAAAAGAAGCTTTTCTATTTACATTTATCGTCCATTAAATCATTGGAACAGTTCACTGCGAATCTTCCATTAGTTCGGTTTTACCTAGCGAGCGTCCACAAATAATAGTTTTTCTTTTTTAAGATCGCCCCATTCATATTCTTGAGAATTTATGAACAATGTAAACGAAGTGCGATTAAACTTTCATACTATATACATACACGTTATGGTGTTATTTGGTTACTGTACCAATTCTGACGAGGGTATCTTGCGTACTTGGCATAGTATGTATTAGGAATAACTCTATGTTCAAGAATATTTGGATAGATATACATATAGGCATAACGTATCAACGAGTTTTTCATGGCGTAATATCGATCTCAGACGATTTCCTTGTCATTTCACAAATATTCTCAAACGCCCATACAATTGACTAAATGAAATAAAATGAACGGAGGTATTTTCATAAATTTTTATAGCATTAAAATTCAATTAACCATCGATAAGCTTATTAATAAGAGTCTTACACAATTATACGATGTTCTATATCTAAGAGGTAATATTAGGGATAAACGATTCATTTCAAAATTCGTTTCAAGAATGTTCTATTCTAATTACTTGCCCGTAATTGAAAGCTCCTTATAAATTCGTGTTTTTTGTATTCTATAGCTTCATTCGTACCAAATTCTTACAAGTCTATCATTCGTATATAGGTTCCATATACTTAGTATGGATGCTGAGATGTAATGTTTTGTTTGTAACAAGCACATTCTTACCCTAAAGTTACCCGAGGCTACATTAAAGGCAAGGTTAAATTCGCTAAGTGAAAGGCAAACGTTATTAGTTAAAGCAGTTCAATGCGTAAGGTAGGAAAGAAATTTATCCTTCGGTGAGTAACGGTTTATTAAATTATTTGAAGTCTAAATTATTTTTGGTCTCTATACATGAAATCTTGTGGCGTAGCGTGATATCTTATACTCTGTATCTTCTCCTACTTATATCATAAATGTTAGGATGTGTGTGTGTTTGTTATTCTTTCACGCAAGAACTACTGAACCGATTGCAATGAAATTTGGTAGGTAGATAGCTGGACAATTGGAATAACATATAGTTAACTTTTATCCCGATATTCCTACGGAATATGGACTTACGCCGGTGAAACCGCGGGGCGCAGCTAGTTGAAACATAATGGTGCTTCTTCAATAGTAAACTAAATCTATTTATCTTTCTTTTCATGGAAATCCTCTATCTCTTAGCCTTAAAATATAGAAAATCAGTCTTTATAAAATACATGTGAAGGTACGGGGCAATAAAATCAATTTTATATATAACAGATATGATTAATCGACATAGACATGAGTTCCTGCTACAAATATGTTTAGGAAGTTGTTTGTGCACGTTTTATCCTTATAAAAGCTTATTTTACGTAAGATAATCTTAAATATTAATTTTATATTTTTAGCTATGGTACGTTTTTATTATATCGTAACAAGGCAAGATTCCTGCATTCAATCGAATATCGTCAAGTTAAGTCCAAGATAAACGACTGTGAATAATATTTGAATAAAAACATAATAAAATAAACACGTACAATAATTCTACAAATATTTTAAAATCTAAATCTGGGAACGGAATAAGTCTAGGTGCATTTAAAAACTATAGGTAAAAACGACCTTTCCTTCCTTTAACTCGAATTCTAAAATTTGACCAAAACGTACTATCATGTTAAGGGTGTCTTGAATTACGCTTTCATACTTATACTACAGTGGGTGGATTAATGCTATGTGTAAAACTATATAGTTAGTTGGTGATTATAGTATATCTATATATACATTATACATGTAAAAGATATTAGTGACGGACTGCACAAAAAATACCCGAAACGGTAATGTAAAAAAATGCGAAAATTCTTTATATGAAATAGGCATCGTAATATAACGCAAGCCGCAGGCAAAACCAGTTTTTCGATATTAAAAGAACCATTCCACGTACATTAACTTTCGACTGCTTCCCTCGTGCCTTATTGATTAAAAAGCTTATTCAAAATAACAATGATATCGTACTTGATATTTTGAAACGAACGGAATATTATTATTGTTCGTGGTTCAAAAGACTCAGTACAGAATCAATATGATATTAAGTTCTTTTATGGCGTATTAATAAGGTGGAATATATTTACTACACCAAAGCGGACGTACTGATTTTGATAAAAGCGATAACAGACATATATCACTTTTTGTAGCTAAAACTCGGAAGTGAATGAGGAGGAAGTTTGAATTGAAAAGGAAGTTTTATATGTTTCCTCTAACTTTTGTAGGCATCTTCACATATTTTATATGACAAATACGTATAATGCATTTGAGTTTTCACTATAGGCAAATAAATATAAATGCACAAAACCAAAAAGGATCTAATTTATGATCCTGCAATGAAAATTACAATACTCAGCTCCGCTCAGATAGCTCAGGCTCTATGTGTTTCCAAGTTACATTTTAGAAATAGAAAATTTGCATTATAACTGAGCAATAAACATCAAATCTGGGATCCATCCGCGACCGGATAATCTTACCCCAAAATTACAAAAGGTCAAATAACAGGAAAAAAGGAGAAACTTCCTCTAGCGTGAAGTGATAGTATTCTTTATTTATTATGCTTTTCTTTACTTTGTTTTACTGAAACTGTTACTTTCTGGCAAAGTACCAAGATTTTAAATTAATATAATACAAGTCAATTCAGATGCCATGGATCTGTGGTTGGACGGAATTAACAATATGAATATTCCCTTATTCAGATACTAAATAGGAATATGATGTTGGTTACTCTTATATGTAAAATTTATCGCCTTTTAAATAAACAGAAGACGTTTGTCCGACTTTTTCTTTGTTCATTTATTGTACTAATATAAAGAAGATTTACTTTTCTATTTCATATGTTGAGATTTGTATTGCTAAATCACGACAGTTTAGAATATTTTTAGAATAAATTATTTTCACCCTTCTCATGATTCTGTGTATAAATCAAAATGAAATGGATGAAAATCAAATGCTATGAATGTCAGGTGACCGCCAGACATAGATAAATGTTCGCGGCGTAGAAAAAATTGTGTTAGATTTAGTTTGAACATCAGAACTATTAATACGTGTAATACATAATTTACGCCTTATACATATCTTTTTATATAACGTTCCAAACGCCATCGTCGGCAATGGAGCTGGTGGGTCGCTTCATGGTAAGCGCTTCCACCACCCATGAACATTTGAAGTAAGGTCATCTGTGAGGGTGTGGTAGTACCCCGGGGCGAGCTGGCCCAATTCGTGCCGAAGCGTGCTCGACTACCTCATATATAGGTTGAGGTACATTATTTATGAAAGAAATGTTTATTTTCGATTTGTTTTTAAATGGTTTAGGTTTTATAAGTCAAATTCATGGTTCGCCTACTACAGTATTGAGTTTTTAAGAGATGCTTGCTTTAGTCACTTACTGATGGAATTAAAATTTTTGCCCTATTTAAGAGAACGCGAAGAAAATATACTTGACTTCTAAAAATAATAACACATGTCGAAAAAAGTAAGAATCGTTTGACGTCAATGTTTATAGGGTACGTAAACAAAAAACGAAACCACATCCGCGACTGTTTGACGATTTATAACCGCAAGAATAAAATATATGGACTATTAATATACATTACGTATCTTTTCACAATGAAATTATGTTATTGGATGCACGCGAGAAATAGTTTCACCAAGAACTACACGAGAACAGATATTTTTCGATAACAGTATATTTGATCCAATATCTTTAACACCTAAAGGGTTTAAGAACCCTTTTTCTTGTAGCAAATATCGACTTTAACCCAAATTACACGTATAATAGTAACCGTGGATAATAATGTGCGATGCTTAGCTAAGAGCCAAGCGCCGACCCATTTATTTAATGTAAAACGAAGAAGACTATATACTTATGTCGCAGAATAGTATACGCAAATGATGCCAATAAATTTACAGGTAGTATTGAAATAACTCATGCTTAAACCAAAGCTTTATTGTGCAGTAGAATTGCGCGTATTAAAATCAAGAGGTTCCTTCCCAAATATACGAACTGCAGACTTAACATTCGATTTATTATAATGCAAAAAGACCCTCGCAGGTTCTCTCTTGAAAGTTCCGTGACTTTGAACAATCACCGTAGGTGTATCTAAGATTTTCATTTTTGCGTTGCTAAATAGCACAAAGGAGCTCTTAAAACTTCATCACGACAGTCTTTTATAATGTCACAGCCACTTTACTGTAAAATGAGAGACATAACAACAATAAAAATGGAAATTATGAGCGTGGAAATTAAAAGTATTAATTTGATGTAAACATAATTAGTGTAAAAACGTGAAACGTACGGTTTCACTAACATGGCTAATGTACCATAGGAATAACTATCTGGAAACTTTAAATTGAATACTATTTGTGAGTAAAATATACTAAATAAGTTTTATAAATAAGATTGTTTATGATCTCAAGATATTATGTATTGTATTGTATGCAAGAGTTAAGTTGTTCATAAAGATCGGAAACGATTACCAAACGTCAAAAGCTTACAAGGGGCTCTAAAAATTGTCAACAAGTTAGCAGTACCAATCATACCTGTGGAATATATCATATAATCATAAAAAAAAAACTGAATTGAGACAAACTCATGGGAAATTGTTACCAAAATTGAAACTGTTTTCAAATACTCTCATGGTGATTGATAGTTATAATAACACATTGCAAAGATTTGATTTATTCAAAAATGTAGGTTTTACCTATATTCACATCCTTGGATATAGTTTGAATTTTTCTCTACATTCCTACTCCGTTTAAACAATAACGGTTTTAGTATTCAAAACTATACATTATATATATCACATATATTATTATCTATTCTTATTTATTTTGTTGGTAACTTTCAATGTACCATAGGTGGAATTAAATGAATATATGAAAACAAAACCACAACTATGCTCCCATTTTACGACACTATATTACAAAAACTGTTTGAAATTATTATGTATTCTCCCAGGTTACACAATTACCTACGCGTACTTTAATGAAAAGAGAAACGAAAAAACGGAGGATTTTAACTCCACATTGTCAGAGGTTATTTTTAAGTAAACATTGCTCGAATATTTAGCGAAATTGTATACCATAATTCTGCGAAATATAAAAATTAAAATACCGAGATTTTCCTGAGTAGTAAGTTTTTTTTTATTTTATGCTGAAAATATAAAGTATGTATTACTAAATACAAAATTACTCGTGTAATTTGATCGCCCTAAAGTAGAACTCGAGTATAATATAAAATTGGAAGTTACTAATTAAAGAAGATGCTTTAATTAGGGTGCTTTTATAATTAAACTTTCAACTAGATAGAAGCTTTACTTATAATCAACATCACAAGGATTGAAATACAGTTTAACCCATAACGGTGATGGATAAATTTGCTATAATCAAGGTCAAAGGATTGCTCTGATATTGCGAACTTAACGGTTTTGTAATATCACATCTTAAACTGTATGTTAAATCTTACATATAATATACATTAAATAATAATTAAAATATAAACAACACATGACATCTAACTTAACTAAGCATGCAGAAGGGGGTTGCGAACGTGCGATATGTGCATCTTTAGACGTTGAAAGAAGATCAAGCCCAGCAGAGTTTATGGAACTTTTTGGTCCAGTAAAAATTAAATAGGTCAATAATTTAAAAGTCAGTGAAAACTCTACATAGGTAATTAATGTACTAATAAGTACCAAAAATATGGCAGGGCAGTCGGCGTCTGGTGATGACGTTCGCAGCCCCTGGATCTCGGGGTCGGAGACAGTCGCATGCGAAGCGGGAGGGGCGACGGTGGGGCAACATGAACGGGGCTCACTGAGAGGATGGTGCGGCGGCACGGAGAACGTGTAGTACTTGGCTGTTTGGTTGTGTGCCCGGAGCACAGAGCTGTGCGTCAGCGTCACCACCACCACCAGGACTGACGCCAGCGCCAACATGAAGAAGGATGCAGCGACTGCGGTGACCACACGGCGTCTCCGAGCCTCCTTCCCCGCGTCTTCAGTCGGCACCTCAGGTTCGACCGGCTGGGGCGGCGGCGGTTCCGGAGACCGGCTACGAACACTAGGTCCACGACTGTTGGGTAGCTCCAAAGTGTGTCGACGAGAGCGGCGCGTGCGGTCGCATTCCGCAGCTGACGAATGATGTCGTCGTAAGCGATGAGGCGCCCCAGGAGCGGCACGGCACGAAGCAGAGCGCAGCGTGCGCACTGGCACCATTAAGTCATCGCTGGCGACTCTAGGCACGCGGCCCGAATGCACGGAGCGGAAGGAGTGGTCCCGTGACGATCCACTGGGAAACGCGAGATCAACTGAAGCGCGGGAAGAATGTCTTGAGAAGCGATCGCGATCCCGATCCCGGTGTTCTACGCGCACAGACATGGCGGGTGTAGCTCGCGATAACTCCCGCCCGAATGACGCGAGGGCTCCCCGCGTGGTCTTACCGCGCCGCGCAATCGTGTTTACACTCGTCCCAAATTGAAGTTAGCATAAAGAAGCTTACAAATAATCCAACATGTGAAGACGTAATTTCCAATGTGTGTTGTTGAAACTCTATATTTACCTAACTAAGAGTATTTGAACTAAACTTTAACGTCCGAACGTATTCTATGTAAATTTTCAGCACTTAAACAATTTTTTTAAAAGTAAATTATACGAGTATTTATATACAGAAATGTTTAATTGAATCAACAACATTAAATTGAGTTATTAATCCATACGCACATAAAAGTAAATTTCAGAACATTATATTAAATATGTACCAGGTTTGAAATATAAATTTTTCAAATATTACATTTCATATTAATGGATTTGATACCAACAGAAAAACATTAACAATTGTTCTCATTGGTAGAAGCGCAACGGTAAATAGAGCGAGCGGCTTTTGTTTTGAAATATGCGTTGTCAAGTTAAATTGTCTCGGAGGCGGGAAACGAAACAGATAGTGTAGAAGTTGTTGTATGGCCGCAGCATCGACACTATTCAATAGACCAGTGGAGCTACGCGTTGTCTATACCCCGCTTTAGTCTAGTTGCCTGGTACATCACGCATCATGGAGTCAACCTTGTATCTATTTACGGCCTAAGAATGCAGAAACTGACGTACCTTTTCCATATTTACATTTTGCAATTATTATAGCAAACTTTACCAAACTATAGAAACATTTGTGTAACAGATCGAACGAATTCAAAACGTTTGAAGAACGCAACTTTTCGAAACACGCTCAATACTTTGTTTATTCTGGAATTTAAATAGCTTTATTATTAGTGTCCTATATATTATTCTAAAAAGGTTGAATAAATACCTGAAATTAATAATCCTAAGTTTTAAATTATTTCCACAGCTTTATTACTTTATTGAATATATTTATAATGTCTCTCGTATTCAAGGGACAAAACACGAAATATTGAATAAAAAGAAGACAAAAGTAGCAACTATGTTTATAAGACACTATAATAAAGAGATATAAAATTTGCATAATTTTTAAAATAAACGGAAAACATGGAATCTCAAATTTCGAATGCTTTAATTGCTTCTTCCTAATTCATAGGAATGTTCAAAGTAACAAAAGAACTGTAAAATTTATTTTTTTCAACAACAGTAGACGATCTCAATTCTCGATTTAAATCATCTTAAAGAAACGTATTACAATTGTATTAGTAAAGGTAAAACTACTGGTATTATAAAAGCAAATATGTTTGCTTTTATAATATTTTAGGACCTATTGTTTAATGCCGATACAGTATTTCTCCATTGCAAACTCGTTAAAAAGCTGCATCGATATTCTAACTCCCGACGTTTACTTAAAAATAATATCATGTAGGCTTCGTCCCAATATCCTTGAGCGTAACAATCAGTAGACTAGTAAGTTAGACGTATCATTATAATAACTAATTGATGTCTGAATACGTAGATCAATCATCGACGTCAAAATGCCAAAGTAACGTAACAGAAAATATACGAAACATATAATAAATGTAATACGTATCAGCAATAAAATTGTTTGTTTTCTTTATGAACAATTATTGAATGTATGCTTACCTAAAATAACGATCTCTTCCAGGCAATCTTAGGTTTATTGTGCTTCATCATAAAACTACGTGTTTTACAGAAACTTTCAATGATTTGTCTTTATCCAGTCAACTCAATGTAACATTTTATATATGATTTTAATTTATATTAGAGTTGGCAAAGAAACCTTGTGGACCAACTGAAAAGTGCATTTTCACACCGCACACCCACATTTCCCCACGGGTGTGGGTACATACTAATTTTGCTTATAACAAACCATTTTTGAAAAGAAACGGCATTGGGAATTACAAATGACCTCGATCAGTTATAAAGAGCAAAAAACTCTCATTTGTCAGGATGAGCCTATCAGTAGGTATAACATGAAAAAAATATAAGAGAATATACCAGGGCTGCCTCATCCTATGTTATAGCGTAGTCAACCCTAGCCACATAGTACATAACGTGGTAGATATCTATTCATGGCGGAGTTAGTTTGGACGACACTTATTAAGTGAGCAGACATGAATAATGCAGAACCTTTGTAGCACAAACCCGATCGTATTAACGTTCTTTATATAGGGTTTGTCGAGATTTTGAGGGGGAAAAATTCATTTGCCTATGGTTTTTTAGCGACGTTAGCTTTAATGAAGTTTTTTAAACGCCGCTATATTAAAATGCGTGGAAGGTCCTGGCAATGAAAATAAAACTCTAATAAAAGTTTTATAACATTTCCGAATGGTGAACTACTTAAAATCTGCAATAATTTGAGAAAAGTAATAAATGATTAAAGTTATAGTTTTTATATCGCAACTTATAAAAAAAGCTTACTTTATCACTATTATATGTAACGCATCTAGAAAATAGATTTTAGCTATATAAAGCACTATAAAAAAATTACCAGATCTCATGTAGAGCCAAGCTTCTTACACAGCATGCCTGAGCTCTACCAGCCCTAAATTCACAAACTCTACATCTTATAGAAAAACTATGTGGCTAGACCATTTCCAAACTCATGTATAACATAAGTAATATACTGTGAATAATTTTGCACTGGACATACACATTGGACCTTTTCCGTAACCTTTATTATCTATACTAATATTATAAAGCTGAAGAGTTTGTTTATTTGAACGCACTAATCTCAGGAACTACTGGTCTGATTTGAAAAATTCTTTCAATGTTAGAGCCCATTTATTGAGGAAGGCTCATAGGCTTTATATGTACCACGGGCGAAGCCGGGGCGGACCGCTAGTAAAAAAAGAAAGCATTTAAAATTCCTCCATTTCTAAATACAGCTTCTTCACAAAATATCATAAAATTATTTAAACAATACCCTAATCTACCGGTACAGACTAAAAAGCAATTAAGAAGTTCGGTTATTGCGAGAATTCAGAATCTACAACCTTTACTGATGGAGCTAAGATTTACAGGTATTCAAATACGATATTTGTATTTCAGAATATATATGCTTTTTATTCAAGCTTTCATTGTATATTTATTGATTTGTAAAGAAAACAAAATTTTACACTGTTTCATAATATAATTTCACGATGCGAAAACTTATGAGGTTGGTAACAGCGCTAACAGTCAGACAATATGTATGAAAATTTAAATTCAAACTGTTCAAATGTCATTGTACAGTTATTAATTCACGGTAACATACATTAGCTGTTTGCCCGAGGTGCAAATATATCCTATGTCCCTCAATGAAGTTGCAGCTTTCTAATGCTAAAAGAGTTTTTGAAATCGGTCCCGTGGTTTGCGTGAAAACGTTAGAAACAAAAACACAAACGTTTCTTCTATATAATATTAATGTAGATGTGCGCAAACCCATAGATCATGTAACATACTTAGATGCAAGCGTAATTACAGGACGAAACAGGAAGGATTAAGAATATAGCTGCCTCAACATTGCCTGTCCCATAACGCTAATGGTATAGGAGAATGTGATAACTTCCCGTGAGTGTGCTGACCCAATTCATGGCAGAGCATTGTTCAATAGCTTTGAATGACCCTTTAAACAAATTTAGACACAGACCCCACACCAAAATTATTATCCTTCAAACAAAAATACCTCTATTAAAATATTTTTTTTTAATTTTAAAGAAATTCATTTACTAACGTTAATAGTCTAAGTATCCGCTATTTTCTTCCAATTTATTAAACCTTTTTAAATTTTACCATTAAACTAAAATATTCGACGATTCGAATTGGAAAATTTATTTTCCAAACAAAACAATCGAATAAGCGGTTGATTATTAATTTCATAGTAAACCAAAATAGATAGTATTAAACAAAATATTTTTGGGAATATACTGTTCTGATAGGGGATACAGAATTAATACTATAATCGTTTAAATGCCTTTAGGATTGCGACTTGAATGATGATTTAAGATAGGGTTGCATTTATGTAAACACTCGTATTATAATTTAAATTGATGCTAATTTTATTAAAGCAATTTGTTCATATAGTTTGAATTATGTAAAAGTATCTGTTACTCACGATTTCGCCCGCTTAGTAAATGAAAATTCCCCTGAAAATGAGATAAGTAAAGCCCGCGATAAAAATTTATCTATCACTCTTTAGCCTCCTAACTATTTCCACCTATAAATCCTACGATAAAATCGCATCATGAAAGTAAAACAGAGAAACAGACTTCCGCATTTATATTGTCAATATTACAACAAAATATGTTTGATTATGGATGAATGTCGTTTCAAGAATAAACAGATATATATCTGTTTATTTTTTGAAACTTCAATTAAGACCGCCAAAACACACCAATCCATCACTTCTTACTTCAAGCCGGAGAGACAAACGACGACATTTTTGCATGTTATATAAAATTAATATTGATTAGAACTTGATAGCATTGTAGTATTAGATTAATATTGATTAAAACGATTCACTGCCATCCTTATTATTTATAAACTAGTTAATTTATGGTGTTTAAAAATTTAAGAGTTGTTTATCCTAGTCGAAGCAAACAAATCCAACTGAGCCATTATTAAAAGACTATTTAGACGTTCTAGAATTTTAAGAGGAGTAACTAACATTCTTTTACATAGAGATAAATACAATTGTAGATTAAAACATAGTTTTCAACTTGTGTATAGTGTAACTACTCAAACCTTCATTTTTAATTACTAGAAAAATACGACAGACATAATTGGTCGGTACGAGAGAACGACTCGAGACTGCCGATTTCGCGTAGTTTTCGTTACCCTTAATAAATAATCGTTTTTATTCTGCATAATTATGTACTTTGCCTGCGAAACTAAGAATATTTATGAGACAACATAATATAATGAAATTAAAAATATATATGTTATTGTTCGTAAATAGTTCGAAGTTTGTGCAAATTTATCTGTAAATAACTTAACTTTATTACATTAAATAAATTAAATTGACCCAAACCAAAATGTACAATTAATACCTAAATGTTACCATGAAAAGAGGTCTCTAAGTGAGTCCAGATCGCTGTTAGAATAAGGTCCGTCTGTTCACTCCAATGCCCAAACCACCTGCGGCGACGTGGGACGCTGCGACATCACTTTTCTTCTACCTCCGATTATATACCTCAGTTATGAATTGGTGCAGGTGTGTGGCATGATGAAATCCATACGAAGAAGTACACTTTGTATGGCATACTGGCATATTGACATACAGGCTTTACTTTTGTTAAAAGTCCGTGGTCTATATCAAATATATGAATAACTAGCTACACCTTGCGGTTTCACCTGCGTAAGTCCGTATCCCGTAGCAATATCATTTTACATTTTATTTAATTTTGCTATTTACGGTTTTCGTTACGATGTGCACTTAACCAATATTTAAGAATCGGACTGTTCAAGTAAATATCGGGATAAAAAGTTGATTATATGTTATTCCAGTTGTCCAGCTATCTACGTACCAAATTTCATTGCAATCGGTTCAGTAGTTTTTGCGTGAAAGAGCAACAAACACACACACATCCTTACAAACTTTCGTATTTATAATATTAAGTAGGATAGGATAGGATAATAACAATCACACATATTTAGTATGAGGTGATAGAATAGATCGATACCACCATCATACCTACTAACATTTAATTCATGTGAGAAACTGTTCATTAATCTCATTATTAACCTTATAATGATGAAATAAATAAAAAAACGATCATTCTGATTGTAAGCTGTGGTTGTACTCATAACAATAATTACATGATTTCAGCTCTTTGTATATACCAATAGCTACAGCCGTAATGTACTGAAGATGTGATTAATGGTTTCCTGGAATCGGGTTTCAACTCAACATTAATAATACGAAATAGCGAAATATTGTCCTTGAGCTATATAGATATCTAGCCAAGAAATACTAAGAAAACTCGCTACCAATTCATCTACATAATATCACGTATTAAATAATACATTATATAACGTAAAAATAAAAATGCGGTTGAATTAGAAACGTCCCCTTTTTTGAAACGTCAGTTAAAAATAAATAATAATTAAGAGACATTTTAATTTCCAATGTAAAAATTGCAGTTTAACGTATATTTGGAATAAAAGTTTTATTTAAAGACATTTTAAATTTTTGTGAAAACATGTGATTGCTATTCCTATTCTTGCTATTCCTACCACATGATAAAATTACATTGTTTTATCTGTTAATATATTAATTTATTAATGTATTTATTTTACTCACTAAAACAACGGAGCCTATGCGAAATAGGTCTGTTTGTCTAGTATGATTAGAAACACATTTCATAATTGAAGGCATGACAAGCAGGATTGGTCAGTGATTCTCAGAAACGAGTACCAAATTATTATCGGAGTCAATATTTACAAAGTTTGATTAGACCTGTAAGTCAATAGGCGTTGGCAAACAGCGCCACAAAACGGTTACAGCCTGATTGAATTACACAATTTATTAATGATTTCGCCCAGACGTTGTAAATGTCGTTGTAAATGTCGCAGAAAGCCATTGGTTTTTAATTAAAATATTTTGAAGAATATAACATACATTCTCGTATTCAATATTTACAAACATACCCGCTAATTTCAGTGACTTAGAATTCGGTTTTTAAGAATTTCTAAACATGAAAAGTGTAATATAAAACTGTAACTAAATCACTAAATACACATTACCAAGTTGGTAAAGATGTATGGATAAACTCGAGTACAACAGTAAAATCTGTTTACGAGGGCCTTAAACTAAAAGTGATAAAAAAAATTAGCCAGCGACAGTTTGGACCATTCTTAAAAGCTTTTTGGGATTTTCGCTTTGAATAGTCTAAAACATTCCATTTATCTTGACCTTACAAATGAGATTCTACATATTTTATGTGAAATTACCTTTGCGTTGGCCTGTTTACCTAATACTAACCTCTACAAGCTTTAAATCAACGGAAAACGGTATACGCATGAAATGTTTCAATATTAAAGTTTGAAACTTTAAACGTAAAAACACGAGAAAATGCTCTTGTTTGTCGAGAAATAAATCTTGACTTCGGAACTTTCAAATTTAAAGCTCGTTTTCTTGACCGATATCAACTTGGGTCACGGTGAAGATAAATGTCGGATTCCTTTTACGCAAACTTATGGTTTCGAGCTACTTTAATAGTCTACTTCCATTTGACTTTATTCCTTATAGCTTCCAAGAACTAAGACAAAGTTGATGTAATTTTACGTGAGGCCAGTGCACCTTAAACGAAAACGTTCTATCCCCACACATTTTGGTAGCACACAATACTTACGATGGTATAATATGTTTTAGTGACTTCGCACTAGAACCGCAAGCAGACTTGAAAGAGTTTAATATAGAAATATATCGAACCTCTCAAAAGGACATAGGCATACTTCTGCTTCGTATCATAAAAATTTTATGGAATAAAGCATTATCATTCTGCTTGATGATTTGGAGGGAACGAAGCTGTGGATAAAAAGTGTGGGTGACAAAAGCTTGAATTTAATCAAATATTGTGTACATCGCTGTTTTTTAACCTCTCGAAACGAGTCGGACCCCTAGGCGATTCCTCTGGTATTTCTCTGGAGGTCACAATCGAAAAATAAATAATAAGGATTATTATATTGGTGAGGAAAAGTTATATCTGCTTTTGTTGTGTTGAATAACACTTGAATAAAAATTGACTATACAATTGATGAGAGGATCCCAATTATTTTGTTTTTAACCAGCTTTGTTTATCTCAAATAAAAATCTATTTTAAGGTAGAAATTATTTATTTTTGGCATTTTATAAAAATTGCAGTTATTTTATATTGTATCACCTATTTAAAATAATAACAGGGCTAGGGCTTTTAAAGAACAAGGAACTGCTTTATAGCTGTTAAAGGTATTAGGTATATTGTATACCATCGCGTTGACACATTTTATCTTGTTTACACGACGTAAGTTGTTATTGTGTTGAGTTGCCCATATTGTGTCCATTTATCGATCTTTACCACTTAAATATGAACTTTGTGCCTTATTTGCAAAAGGTTTTCTCGTAGTATGTTAAGGCTTGAAACTCAATTATTCGTTTGGATTTATTTAGAATAAGATAGTATTCGAATGTAAATTTGCAATATTAAGAAAAAAATCATAACTTTAGATTAGTTATAGTAATATAATACCTTCTATTATTCTTCTATACCAAGTATTCTTTTTGGTCTGAGAGATAGTGTCTCAAGTTCGAGTTAAACGATTAAATATTACCGGAACTATTTGAAATGTGAACGAATTAGGAAATTCATGTTTTATATACGCTGCAAATAATATACAATACAACGCTGCAATATCACTACATAGTACAAAACAAATTCCCTATCTTTGTCTTTCCCTGTGTCCCTATATATGCTTAAATCTTAAAAAAAACGCAACGGATTTTTTTAATAGATAGAGTGATTCAAGAGGAAGGTATGTATAACATCTATTAATGTGCTCCGAATTTAACGCGAGCAAAAGCTAGTATAAGTAAAAAATATAAATTTAAAGTATTAATTTTAACGTTATTTGAAAAGGACACTTCGACCGCTCAGTATTTTCTTATAACTCAACCATTTGAGCCACAACGTGAAAGTTCTCGAGACGATTAATCGATAAGTTTGTTCAATTTGCATAAATTATATTCCTAAACTTTCCACGTGAATATTTCCATCTACAACCTAAAGAGCAAATGAAAATTCATTAAAAAATTTGTGGCTTTGAGATTTCAGCATACGTAAATTGATATACAAAGAGACGTCCACGTGAGCTTTACTTGAAGAAAACATCGCTAAAAATGAAGTCCATAGGAGTCATGTTCATACGGTTTATACGCTGAAAAGATTCAATTGTAATGTTAAAATCTTTTACAGGAGAAGTATCTTTCACATGTTTAGTACCTATATTCGTCATAATCGAATATTGGCTCTAATCGATATTTCGGCTTTGTATGTTTTCACGCCTGACCCTCTGCATGGATTGAACCTATACTTTATTGTACATATACTGTAACCACGGCTTTGCTCACGTCGTCAAGGCAAAACAGATGTTTCACCTTTATAAAAAGTATTTTATAGTTTTTATATAGAGTTCTGTAGCCTCTGGGGTAGCAATAGACACAAAATGATATAATCGCTCCATTATGATATAAGGTAAACGTAAAACGTTTACCTTATGTAGCAAAGAAAAAAATTGAGATGGAGACATCGGATCAGTAAAAAGGATGTCAAGTAACATGGAAACAGCTATCACCACCTTCGTTTTGCTCACAGTATCATAAGATTTTCAAACACATTCACAATGTACTTACAAAATGGAACGAATGACTTCAATAGCAAAATCTAAATCGAGCGTGCATGAGCTTTCATATCGTGTTCCTAAATGAAAACCGATCGGGAGCTGTTAAAACTGCTGACAACACTTACGGCCCACACTCGACCACGATAAATAAAGATAAACCTTTATACGTTTAGGAAGTTACTATACATTTTATGTAGGCTTAAATGTATCGTCTAAATTTGTGTTTGTTAACAATAAAGCGATGACTTCTACTATTCAGTGTATAACATTCAATTTAGAGCTATGGTTGGAAAAAGGGCACAAAAAATTTAAATTTCAAAATTATATGCTTTTAACTACTACTCCCAATAAATGAACTCGTAATTATTAATAGACTGTAGTAATCAAAATGCATTCATTAGGTCTACTACCTAATGAATATGTGTAATGATTTATTTATATATTTATGATAAACTAAAACATTTATCATAAATAAATAATTCATTACACATATTCGTTGTTTTTTTTACATACTGTTTTGATATTTTTTACTATAACATTATTCCAATATTCCTAATATGGGAGTCGAGCAAGCCACCACCATACCTCCCTCACAGAAAATCAGCATTCGAATGTGTGTGTGTTTTGTTCATTGAGTATCCTTTTCGCTACCCTTCTTAGTCTTTTACTTTATTCCCGTATTTTCTTGCCTTATTCTTCATGCTTTTAAAGAGGGCAACGTATTTGCAGCGGCTCAACCCCAGCAAATATTCATGAGCGGTGGTGATCGCTTACCATCAACAAACCACCAGCTCAGTAGGCCGTTATGACATAAAAAAATGTCCAATGAATCTTTTCTATCCATATTTTTGTCCGTACCATTTTTTTTAGTTGCTTTTTAGTTAATAGTATTTGCTTATTTGTATGAAGGACTTTAACAATTTCTTATCTTCTTCTCGCTAATCTTAGATGACCTAAAAGCAGTGTTTTCCCTTGGCTGGATATTCCCGACACGATAAACATACGAGAAACACTTAAACACAAATAGGTAGTGCGAGTCGGTGGCGTTCTATTAATAAACAAAGACTGCAGACCATTAAAATTTTATTATAATCCATTACTGACGTAACCGCAATTTTATAGGGAACAAAAGTGCATGGGTGTTCGCATTACCAAGTCGAAGTGTACTTGGAACACCCAAAAGGCTGATTTATTTATGAAGTAAATGAGGTTTTTTTTTAGAATTTCTACGCACGTTCGTCAATGTCGACACCGACGTAAAGGAACTGAAAGTTGAAGGGTTTCAAATCTCAAAGGCACAACAAAGTTGGAAGATAATTCAAATTATTATCGTGCTCTTCCAATTTTATGAACTACAAATTCAAAATCCTTTAATTAATAGATTTTTACGAGTTGGCCTTTTTTAATGTAAATAATGAGTGGCTCTCATTTTTTGGGTTTCTTAGGGTTAACCCAGATAGATGACTAGGCATAAACTATCTAACTCTATATTAATCTATCCAGTCTAATATCCAATCATTTCTTTACTAACTGTTGTGGATTTATAAATAAATTTCCTTAAATCTTAGCATCAAGAAATAAAAATGTCCGGTGGATTTCTACTTATAATGTTAATATAAAAAAGATATTAATCTATATCACTCTATCCTAAATTACAATCCCTTTGCTATCGCGTGAGTAAGATAAGAAACGCTTTGTTGTAGCATAATTAAATTTGAGTACTGTCCCATGCCTGCTGCATTGCTTTATTACAAAATATGTTAATATAATTGCTACATTATGATGTTTTTCATACATCTTGAGGGTAAATTACTACGTGACTGGAATTTTACACTGTTAACGACGGGCTCATGACGTCACCACAACACAAAACTGTACCTTCCTACTTCATTATAATGCTTCTTTATCCTCCTTTTATTTCATTTCATAAAAATTCCTTTGAGATGGTCTATGTAGGCTTTATGTATCAATTACGAAACGGAACGTGACTGTTTTAAGAATAACGTAATTTTGCTTCACTACACATCCCAATATATACATTAAAGTGCCATTAATGTAGTTTGCCGCTCTTGTATATCGAATTGATCAAGGACAATCCATAGAGTTCCATCCTGACATCTACGGTCGATCAATTACTTACAGGCAACCTTCAGGTAACGTAAATAGAATTTAAAGGTTTGAATGAGTTCTTAGGAGGTTAAGGTATTGAAGAGTCTACCGCTTTCACTAGTCGTGCAGATTGTGATAAGAACGATGATGAATATGAATTATTATACAACCTTACTATACGCTCGACTAAATTTAAAGATCAATGGTAGTAATAAATAGCTTAAAAGCTATGGTAAAATAATGCCCTGTTTGTTATGGGGAGTGTATACTGCCAGCGGCTTGAAAACCGAGGCTATAGATTCTTGCCGACGCAATTTAGCCACAGATGCGCTGGAGTAAATATAGCAAGTGCAGCTTTTACTCTAGAAAAGAAGCCAAACTGTTGCTCGGGTACACGTATATATACTATTAAAAATTTATTCAACTCGCGGTAGAGGTGTGTTGTTTGTCCTGGGGAAAAAATTATATAAAATGTTCTTCAACAAAGGACTTCTGGAAGAATTTCAATATAATCGCTTTTGGTAGTTATTAAACTTATGTATCTGTTGCAATTAATAGTTGCAAAACGTTCAATAGAACTAAAAGGTTATCAAAATTACATTTGGCCATTATTCTAATAACCTAAGGTTTTATTTTGTTCACGTAAATGTAAATATTTGATATTGTGATTTAAAAAAAAAGTTTTATTAAATATCCATTACATTGAGTATTGTGTTTTTCATAATATTTTCCCTTTTAATCGACTTCTGGAGAAAATACTGTTTCGAGATATGTTTTTACAACCATAACAAAGCAGCTTCTAATCCGGATCCTAGTCGTTTCTCATATTATCAAAGTAATAAAATGCTAGAAGTACAAACATTGCTTGTACACAAAGATGGATATATATGACTAGCCTTGTTCCTCCCTCATACAAAATTTACTGAACCGATTAATTTGAAATTTGGAGCTAGATTAAGGGCATGGAATAACATAAATAGACATTATTCAAGCTCAACTCGAACCGTCAATAGGTAGGTAATTATTACTTTACCTACTGAAGACAGTCCTCTTACATATTCTTTTTTTATACTCTTTATTAAATTAAACCATAAATTTAATATAAAACGACTACTATTTACTTAAAAAGTGAATTTTTCACTACATTGAAAATCAAGTGCGTAAAAAGTATGATAAATTCTCAGAATTATTAAAATCTCAAACATTATAACACAGAGAATATAATGTTCAAACCTATTTTTACAGCACTAAGCGATTTAAAGAACTTATAACAAAAACGCGCGGGCTTGTTTCATAAGAAATTTATTTTTGAGGTTAAATTATAACCTCATTACCTCAGTAGGTATTAGGTAATATGAAGCTTCATTCTTTAGCTGTTGGCTGGTAAATACGGCGTGGGATTAAAAAGAGAAGGTATCAAGTGCGGATGACGTTATCAGAAAGAGTGACTCGCAGGTCGCGACGTGAAACCCGAGCTTACAAATAAATTATCAAGGTAATCTGTTTGCTTCATTTTAATTAACTCAATTTTCACGAAACTTTCGTTTCTTACTTTCTCGATGTAATTTAAATTTACCATTTTAATGATAGGTGACGCACTGTGCTTATGTAGGAAGATAGATTGTTAGCGTTATTTTTCTAATATACCTACAGTTTGTTATTAAATTAAATATTAGGTATCGCCTTTTAGATATATTGTGTTATATATTGTACTTTTGCTGCCCACCACGTTGTGTGCTTCGTGGATTTACGAAGATGTAGCATTAAATCTTTTACGAGTTAAGATCTCATCATCTGTTTCTTTTAATAAAAAACGGATAACTACTAAGAATCTTCAATTGCGTTATGAATGACCTATCCTAGGACACTTTATTAATGATATTTCGGCCAACTGAACGAAAATCGAGAAAATACTGGGACCAGAGAAATGTAATCTTGTATTTACAAGTGTATTTTCAATGTGCATTTGCACATGCAATATACATATTCATAATATATCAACTTTCATTCAAAAAGCATGCAAAGGTCTTTGGATTAAAAACTTATTCAAAATAACATTCTTATAGCTGCCTTCACTCACGTTTTATTACAGCGTTTCCTTCATACTTCCATAGGGATTTGAAAAATCCTTTTTTATGTGGATGCCTGCGTCGTGTTAATGTAATTTGGAGTTATGGTGCGGCTTTATACTTGAGGGTATTTGACGTGGGGTAAGTGGTATATATCGCTTTAATTATAACTCGCCCCGAATCCGCCTGGTTTCGATTGCTTTATGAGGCTTTCCAATATTTTTAATAGTTATTATAATGCGAGTGAGAACAAATCCAACAAACAGGGGACTAATACGTTCAGTCGTTTCTTTGATATATAAAAATTATCTATACTTATCATTTAAAGCCGGGTTTGTTTGCTTGTTTGAACGGGCCATTTAAGGAACTACGCATCCAATTAATAAAATATTTCAGTGGTAGATAATCCATATACAGAGGAAAGCTGCTGATATAACGTCATTTTTGAGTGGGTTAAACCGTGAGGGACAGAAAGCATATTATAAATACATAAAAATAAAATAGTAGATAAATATGACGTCCTTAATTCATAGTGAACACGTTTATTTGTACATTTAATGCGAACGTTATTATTAGTTAGATCAGTAGGTAGAAAGGAAATCAATTTTAAATATTAATGGCCTCCACCCTACCCAGCAAGTTAAAACAAAAAAAACGTATTAACAATTAAAAATTTGAAAGAAAATCTTATTAACCTTCTTCTAAATGAAAAAAAATTGAACACAAACTCTTTACAGAGTCGAGCTCAGGTATACAAAACGTATCATTGGAATAAAAAAAAGTTCAAGAAAAGATAATACAATACTATACGAGCAAGCAACGGACTATGTGTGCATTAAGAGAACAGAACCGCCCGGCCATAACCGACCTCTGAAACACATAACATAGTCTCTTTTCGTGTACAGGGGGTAAAATTCGCTGATTTGCCAGAAACTTTAATGATTCTTGATAGGTTAAAAGCAAACTTATAGTATTGACAT
The DNA here is from genome assembly GCF_012273895.1 of Zerene cesonia. NCBI lineage: Eukaryota > Metazoa > Arthropoda > Insecta > Lepidoptera > Pieridae > Zerene > Zerene cesonia. The sequence continues at coordinate 1,399,891 of NW_024045132.1, read as the reverse complement.
TAAATAACAAAATTGTCCGTATTTGAATTTTCTATGTGAACATCTAAAACAATTTATGAAAACATTTTCTGATGATTTATTTATGTTCGGCTGGTTTTGCTAAACAAAGAAGATAAAAAAAATACATGTGCGGACTCTCTTCATCACATTACCAATAGAGACGGTAAATTTTCCTGGATGACCGAGCTTTGCTCGGTTTAACTTCGTGAAGTTAGATTGTTTATAAGCGTTTTTTTCCAAGATCGTTTAG
>NW_024045132.1:1380373-1398641 GCF_012273895.1 Zerene cesonia | reverse complement strand
AGATCGATTTATCGCCCCCGAAACCCCCTATATACTAAATTTCATGAAAATCGTTGGAGCCGATTCCGAGATTCCAACAAGAATTGCTCGTTTAAAGATATAAGATATACGCATTGTAGGCTTATCTTAATAGCATGGACAGCCACGCCAAGACCAGCGACGCATATGCCGTTTTAATTAATCTGTAAATGCGAGATGAGTTGAAACGTGGGCGTCGTCTGGACCAGACACCGAAGCTACATCTATCAAGCATTTGTTATGAGAGCGTTGTATCGCTCATTAATAATAAGGAACGTGACGGGCAGTTTCATATACCGATCAGTGGAATTTTTATTTTAATTACTATAAGTATTTTGCTTTGCTTTGATTGTTTTGATAAGTAAAAAAGAATCGCGGAGTACAAATAGTATCCATTTGATAGGATGAACATGGATGGATTTTAGGTGGGAGTCGAGCACGGTACGGCACGAATTGGGCCAGCTCGCACCGAGGAAGTACCCCATCGCACAGAAACTGGCGTGAAACAGTAAACAGTGAAAACTACGGTAAGTGGGGAGCCGGATGCCCGTTTCTTTTTCCTCACACGTCCCAGTCGTCAATCCTTTCCTTTTTCCTTACCCCTTAAAAGCGGGCAGCGCATCCGCAGAGGAACTACCTCTGCGAATGTTCATGGCCGGTGGTGATCGCTTACAATCAAACACACCACCAGCTCAGTTACCCGCTATAACATAAAAAAAAGAATCTCATCTCATCTGATCATCTATCATCAATCATTCTCACATAAAATTGTTATAACGAATAATTCAACGTGCGCTTTGTTTCAAGAGCCTTCAAAAGAAAATTTACTTCAACCCACAGATAGGTAGACTGACATTTAAATCCTTATTATCTTTATACCTAAGTGAGCTCTGAAAGTATTAATATATTATGTTGTACATGTACTTCTCACTCACCTTGAGTAAAAGATAGCTTATAATCTTGGTTCTCGTCAAACCGCGTGCCTTTGGGAATACGACATAAAAACGGTAAAATAACTGCAAGTATGAAAGCAATGCTTTACCTTTGTTCGCAACAATTAATACATTATGCTTGCATTGTTTCTAAATAAAGTAAATACATTGTGAACATTGTTGATGAATTTATAAAATATCATATTTGTATTGAGTTAATACTTTAAACAATATTGTATTTAATTAATTACTATTAATGTCCATATACAAAATTAATTGCTTTGGGTTGATTTTGGTTGGTACAAAGTAAAACTATATCTTAGGTATTTAAATTTCATGTTTCAAACCGCTAAATTGCTTATAAAAATTCTGTCACCATTTTCAAAGGTCTTAGTATATTACTCGGTAAAAATGAAGCTAAATATATATATATATATTTTTTTTTTTAATTGATAAAGAAGATTATGAAATAAATCTTAGTAAAAATTTTACTCTTCATACATAATACTGACCGCTCCTTCTGGCTCTGCCTTGGTTGAACCGGGATAAAAACAAAAACAAAATAAAATACCGTCTATGACATTTACAAGTCGTGGCTTTCTATCTATGAAATATATTTTTTTATGCTACCATCTGAAACGCTACAAACTCCCAAATACCTCTGTATATTATTAGAACAGAAATCTGGTTGAGTTCAAAATCTTCGTCCCCGGAAATCTTGAGACGCTCTGCTAAATGTAGTAGCAATTTATATTCTGCGGTACACCCAAATTGGTTTTGTATGTTATGGTCACAATATCGGATAGGCGACGTTCATGCGTATCGAATCGTTACTCGATAATTAATTAATACAATCTGCAAATAGATGTTTCTTTTGTTTATTTAGCTATGGATACTGGTTATTTTGTGTAGTATTAATTAAAAAATAAAAGAATACAATATGAGTGTACGTGCACACATACTAGTTAATCGAGAGAAATTGAATTGGCAATGTATTTTACGAACCGCGCTTGAAATTTTGTGTCCTCTTAAATTCGAAGGAAATATTTTAAGAAGTTGAAGAATCTAGGAAACGAAATAACAAAGTTTACTAGCATCGCTTTTAATCCAGTATAAGATTGGGGAGTTTTATAGGATTACTAACTTTAGAAGAATCATTTTCACATCAGGGTTCTACGCTCACAGCGATTAGCCTTGCAATATTATATTCACAGTTAATAAAAACAGTTCAAGGGATTAGTCAAAAGATTTGATTTCTTCCTCACCATAAAATTGGGAAGAAGGAAGGATGAATTATCTTCACAACATGGTTATACGCTTTCAAAGCCTTACAATGGTATATTCACAGTTAACGACCATATTCCGAGAGATTAGTTAGATCAGATCGTTATCCTATACTATATCTACGATAACTAGAAGTAATTTATTTATTGTTCGAGTTAGACTTGTGATGAATACAGGTAAATAATATTTTTCTATTTTTTTGCCTATTTGCCAATTTAATTTCATATTTGCAATATTTTACACGAAGTTGTAATAGCTATAAAAGAATTTACACAATCACCATGTTTGTTAACATTGCTTATAACACTTCAAATTACATTATCGCTACAAAGTTAAATAATTATCGGTAGTAACAAAACTTAGTCATAACAAATTAACACATTCAACACAAGCATTCGCGCTTTGTCAGCATAAAGAACGCGCAAAAGCACGAACAAACTGTCAACAAATACTGCAATTTCAGCTATTTCCGCAGCACTAAAGATCTATTAAGCGAGATCAGTGTGAGGTTGGGTTGAATAGCGTGTGATTATACACTACCCTTGTGTTACCTTCACGGCATTTCTATCGGAACACATACGAGTAACACTCAATGTCACTTCTGTCGCACTATTTTAATTTGAATCAATACATATTTATCTAACATATGTGTCATTTGTAGGGAAATATCTATGAGCACGTAAACTATGCCATTTTCTTATCTAATTTTTTGTTTTATATATTTAAAATGTATACTAACTTATGGTTATCCGTGGCGTTATATTTATGGTGGTTGTAATTTGCTTCGAGGTTCAAAAAGGTTCTTTATCTTATATCGTTGTTATCATAGGATTATTTTTAAAAATTAAGAGTTTTTATAATATGAATAATTTTTTGGAAATTCCAAAATATAAAATTAAAAAAACATAATTTAGTATAACTGGGCTTCCTTTTATATGGAAAACGTAAATGCATCGACCAGTTTATAACACGACTAAATGTAGTAAAGAAGCAACTACATTAAATAAAATATTGTTTTCGGCAAATTCAATAAAACTTATCTCTTTTTTTATTATTACTGCTGCATTTACTTTACTTCACAAACACATATGAAACCTATTAAATAATAGTAATGCATGTTTGTATTTGAAAAATGTTATACAAAGTCTAACGACCCCTGAAATTTGGAAGTTCCGAATGAGATTAAAATGCGTATCGAGTAAAGAAATGACCTTTTTAGAGGAAAGTGGAGGTATGTGTATAAAATAAATCTGAGACGTGAGATGTATAAGGCGCCATATATAAAAAACGTCAACAATAAGAGGGGAAGGAAGTGAATAACATGCGAGTTTTTATGGTATAGAGTATAAGAAGGCAAAATATATGTGACGTCAATTAGCAAAACCTAAAAAATTCAAAAATAAAATACTATAAGTTACATTTACTCTCTGCAATTGACGAAAACAAAAAGCATTATGTAACCTGCAAAATGACGACCTTGTCAGTGCCTTATAAAAGTATTTTCATGCAAATAAATGTATGCCACAATACATATTTATACACATACTTCTCTACACAAGTAAAGCAAAAAAACAAATATCACGGAGACGTTTCGAGGCTTACGTAATAATCCCTTAGTTACACAAATGAAGCATCGATTCCAAGTAGCCACTTTAGAAATAAAGTGCGATACCAGCGATACGATACACATACTTATAATACATCTATGCTCTCTATTCTTTGCCCCAGTTATTATCGAAGTGTATAATTCTAATTTACATCTTAATAACTTCGCTGCACACTCCACTTTTATGGCTGGTTTTAATTGGTTTTACGTCTCACTTACATTCTCGATTAATATCAGAACGGGAGAGTACATGCGACAATTTATGTATATAGCTTTTATCAAATTATATGGCGTGAAATAATCGGAAGTACATCCGTGTGTATCTATAGATAATTATTTATTATAATAAAACAGTAACCATTTTTTAAACAGACTATTATTGCTGAAGAATATGAATGTTTTATAGACCCTTTGTTTGACTGTTTGTATAATTGTCTCTTTGTATGTGTATCAGTGTTAAATTTTTTACAAAATTATGCATGATACCATATTAAATTTTATCAAAATCTGCCCAATGGTTTTGTGTGATTGTCGCACATATAAAGAGACAATTAGACACATGTTGATAGTACATATAAAATGTTGTCAAAATCTAAACATTGTTTTAAGGGATTCATGCACACATATATTGCATAGCCATTAGACTTTTTTTAAAGGATATTTACTGAACAGAAACTATCTAGCATCTGTTTTATTACAAGTTTGTAAGAAAAAACAAACAACTCAAATCAAAGAACACGAATAGTAATCCAGTTGTCTTCAATTAGAAACAATGTAACTATTCCGGCTTTGTTTTATATGTGACATTCATGGCTTGGCAACAGCATTGCCAATTTATAGTATGTAAGTACAGATATGACTATAATGTGACGCACGTCATATTTCAGTCCTTTGTTTACCGATCTCAGTAAGTAGGTTACTGCTTGTCCGTGTGTATCAATTCGAAAGCTTTGAGCAAAATAATGTATGTATTTGTATTTGAAGTTATCACTAAATTATTTACACATACACATAAGTATGCAAATATAAAAGACGATAGATTTGATAGCATGATTGTAATAGATGAACCCTAAAATTAATATATGTCCTTTTCTTTCCCTCCCCAGTTCTTTCCTTTATTCCTTCCGTTAATCCGTTCTTAATCCCTTTCCAATTTGAAGTCGGCAATCCATTAGTAGAGGCGTAATGTCTGCAATCAGCCTTAGGCCTCTCGCTTAGCATCAGGCGACCCACGAACTCCTTTGCCGACAGTGACATAAAAAAATATGATTTTGAAAATTCTTTCAGCAACAGAAAACGTTATTCTTACATGACGAGACCTATCCTTTTCATTCCATTCCTTTATTACCGTCGGCAATTCTTTCGCTATCCCCATCTTTTTACCTCCTAAAAATAGGCAACGTATTTTCAGAGTATTTCCATACCTTCCATATCTCTGCAAATGTTCATGGGCAGTGGTTATCGCTTACCATCAGGCAAACCACTAGCTCAGTTGCCGGCTATTAGGTAAAAGAAAGTCTTTCTTCGTTCCATCCCAGTTCATTCGGGACGAAGCCAGGTCAAGTTTCTAGTATTAAATAGCATAGTGAAATATAGACGAGTGCAATGTATTAGTGGCGAGTAAATGATACAATGTTCATATAATGCTAATAGTTCGGTTACAAATGGAAGATAGTAGCTCTATGACAGTCAGACAGACGCAGAGATTGATGACATATACCGCTTTAGGAATAAAATGCAATTACTTAAAATCAATATTCTAGCTGAAAGGAAAACATGAGTATAAAATATTTAAAAAAATACGGGCATTGACGGTATCATACCAGGTTCAAAAAGAGACCAAATAACAACAATTTCTTATCAAAAAGAATGACTACAATCGGTTGAATATAGTACGTAAATATATCAAGTAAGAAATCCAAAAAAAAACAGTCGAATTCAGAACCTCCTTCATTTTTGGAAACGTCGGTTTAACAATAGGTAACAAACTTCATTTTCTAACATTTAAGCTCATATAAATGAATAATAACTAACATTACGTAGGTAGTAATCCCGTACAAGGCTTATAGCTATCCGATGTTTATTGGTCGTATCATAATTAAATTTAATAAGGGTAAATTAATTATGGAAGTGTTGACATTCATAATCTTACGTCATTGCTTTCATAGATTCTCTTTATGTTAAAATTATAGAGCTATTCACTGTCTGTTGGTTTATATCTTGAAATTAAACCACTAATTTTGTTTCGATCGAAAGTTCTTGGGAACTTCGTTTGATCTTCTACAATATGACAATCTGAAACCTGAGTTCTTTATAAAGTCTCTGTAGGTAGATATATACATTCTATGAACTGGAAAATCCCTAGCGTTTAACGACCTCGGTAGGCGTTAGACTTCCCACAGTAGTCATAACAAATATTCAACTTCTTTTAATACATACCAATGCGAATATTGTCAAATAACATCACAGGATATTTCATAAGAAACACTGTTTTTATCATGAATGTGATATTATAATGGACCGTATATGATATTACGTCTGTAAAAAGCTCTTCTCTTAGAAAAGAGTCGATTTTCTGTTTGCACTTTTAGCTTTGCAATAAGTACGGGCAAAAATAATAAACAGTTTCAATTTTATTTTGATACCTACAGTTTCAACTAAATTGTATAAAAATCTAATTCATATTATTCAATATTAAATTATAATTAATATTAAAATATGGCAAACATTGTGATCTTAAATAGAATATAAATGTCTGCCATTATTTTAATTTTCAGAGGCTTTACTTGCGGACATCGCGGTAAAACGAATGTAAATACTTTAGATAAATAGTTTATATATCAATGGAAGTCAAACTTAACATATTTAAAATACATTCATACGTACACCGGTCTCTGGTCCCGAATTATGTTCTGGCTTCATAAATCTTAGCTTTACATTATACTAAAGATTGATGAGCTTACTAATCTCAAAAAGGTCTTCTGTGCAAATGGGCGAAGGAAAAATATACATAGAAACAATTAAGGTCACGGATAAAATTTTACACGCTTTATAGTGGACAACTGAGCTGATGATTCGCCTGATGGTAAGCGATCACCACCGCCACCTCCAATGATCATTCACAGAGATAGGGTCTCTGTGAAGGATAAAGTATTGACGACTGAAAAGAAGGAATGGACTAGAATGTGTGAGAAAAGAAAGGGGCCACCGGCTTCCCCACTCATCTTAGAAAACACAGTAGCATGGTACTATTTCACGCCCGTCTTCCGTGCGGGTGTGGTACCTTCCCTAGTGCGAGCTTGCCCAATTCGTAGCGACCTCGACTCTAATATTATGTATACATATAAGCATACATATTATATATCGACTGTAATTTAGAGACTAGCGTTTTCATTAGCTATAGTGTCATTAGGTTAAGTAATTGAAATGCGTTTGTGTTGTTGTAATTTACAAAATAACAGGTATGTAGAAGGTTTCATTGAATGTCGAAAAGTATGCTATGAAATATGGAAATCTGAAATAACATCGCATATAACAGGCACATTTATCAGTGAAATGTGACCTTTTCTCTTGCTTTGTGAGATACAGAAATGATGACACAAACGGAAACCCTGTAATTTTGTCATGTCCGCCCACTCCTCCATCGACGCTTGTAATTGTAACTATCGGTCGGTTCTTTGAAGTATTAGGTAATGCTTAGGGAAAGATAGTCGTATAGTTTAAAATTACCTCGTATTTACGTAGCGTGTTAATTATAATGTATATGAAAAATATGTCTTCGTAGAAGACATACCTTATAAAGAACATCACAAAATTTTTAATTAGTGTTTTTAAGAACAAACTAAAAAAATAAGATATTGCAATTTGTAACTGCAATGAAAAGTAGTATAGGTAAGTACATATACTCAATACAAAAGTATTGAAGACAGAGTATAAAGCGAAATATTTATTTTTATTTAATTACAACAAAGAGTTTGTACATATAAAATTTTCAATTACATAATTATCGCTGCTTATGTTATAAATTAAATCGAAACTCTGTCTGTCTGTCAGTCTTTTCTTCACACCAAAACCACGGAACTGATTTGAATGATATTTGATGCATGGAAAGTTTTCGACGCGAGAAATTAGGGTTTTCATCCCGGAAATCGTACTGGAACGGGAACTATGCGGTGAATAAACCGGGACTGAATATCTTTTTTTATACTACGCGAGCAATGCCGCGGGCAGAAACGTTGTTCATTATACGAATTGAAAACGTGATCAAAATGTTTTAAACTTAGACCCTTTCATAAAGTGAAAAGCTTATTCAAACAACGGACCATTATTAGTTTAATACCTCACAATAACTATCCTACGTTTATCACATAGCTTATAACGTCACACAAGCTTAGTGTCAGCCATTCACTCCGAAAACTAGGCTGCGTTTCAGACACGGGTATCATCCAACAGTGATTGCCTTAAGCGAGCCTGGTTCTGTATACGTATAAACAGTATGGATACTCCATTCAGGAAGAAATCTTTAACGTCTTTTGAGAGACGCGCTTTCATGTGGCGTAGCAAGTTTTATTTTACTTGAGCGGATTCTGTGTGGGTCAGTGCCAGCGTGCAAAAGTTGTTGATGTTTTTATTTAAGAAGCTTTATCGTTTCGTTACCACGTCATGCGTGATTCGAACACAGCGCTGTCGCCTTAAGATTGTTAAAACCGACAGAGCATTCTAACTTCCGAGAGTTCAAACTGTCTTAAAATTGTGATCCGTAACATTGTTCTCCGATTTGACTTAAATGCGAATAAATCGAATGTGATATGACGAGAATACTCTTCCCATTCCTACGTACCTACAGTTTATAAATGTATTGCAGAAAATTGTTGAAATAAACCAAACCTAACCTGGCCCATCCTATTAAAAGTCCATTCTACGATTTCAAATCAATAGATAAACCGAATATATCGAAAAAAACAGTTAAAGAAATTAGGTTTACAAGATTTGTTACATACGTATTTATAGAACAATCGTATTGCAATCAATAATCGTTGGAAATATGTTTAATTTAAGCCATCAAATTGTTTATACCATATAAAGAACATCTATTTCAAATTAAATATAGTATTCATTTAAAAAAAAAACTGTCACTTACCTTTTAAACCATACTCACAAATAAACTTACTTACCTTTACACAGCAACCTATGAGTTTGAAGAACACAAAAAAATCAATTATCTAAAGTATCGTCACTAATGGTCTACTTCAAAGCCTACTTATTATATATATATATAAGAGTGTCATATAGAATTGACCGATTTTAGTATGTTTAAAGCGACTTATATACTTATATAATTCTGTTTTAGCAATTAAATTTTATAAAGGATGTATTCTTACATGATTATTGTTTCATAAAATACTTACCCATATCATCAATAAGCGGAGCCATCCGAAGGGTGACGCCGACTAGAAGTAGGCATAGGAAGAGCAGCAAGCAAGCCGTCACCATGATAGTGTATCGAGCACGACGCGGCAACTCATCTGGGTCCAATACCTGGTTGTATTTTAATTTAACAAGTCGTGAAAATTGTTTAGAAATGCATGCGCGAAATGAAAAAGGAAGGAAGAGATCTCTAGAACATGGCTTCATTAACAATAATTGTAAAGCAATAACTAATATTAATTACAGAACTGTCAGTGTTATAGAAATACAATGCTTGTTGAACGACGCTCTTTGAGCTAGGCAACCATAGTTTGTGTTTTCGACTAACAAAAAATACTTTGAGATTTTTAACGGTCACTCTAGTACCAACATTCAATTTCATGACTTAACTATTTACGATCAAGTTTAACAACTATAAACAAAATACGTCCCGTTTTATAAAACCATGACTTTACCATTTATAAACAAGATTAACAGCTATGAAGAAAATTCATCTGCTCTATCAAACGACTAGTTGTAATCATTTGCGTCATTCATTCTGACCTTAGGAAATTTAGATCCCTACATTCCAGAGCCAGCACTGTACCCGTAGCCTTCTGTTATTTTGAAGACGAAGCTGGGTTTAGGTTATGATTGAACCTATTGTCACTGTCACGCAAAATGCGCGCCCGTCGGTTTACGGATATTGAAAAAATGTGTCTCGAAGTTCTTTCGAAACTCTTGTAACTGTACAATAAACTTTGCGATAAATATGAAATAAAATACGGTAAAAGAGTATTAAACTCATTCTTATTGATCAAGTTTTTTACTTATATTCGACTCGGAAAATGCATTAATGAAAATACATTAATATAAATTTCTCTGTATATAAATTAAATAAATAACAAAAATACATATTTTACATTTAAGTGAAATCAAACTTTCATGTTCAAAATTGGACTTATGGACATGTCATAAATAAAACTAAATAATTTAGTCAATAAATGAAAATGCATTCGCGTAATTATAATTTTGCCATGAATGTTCATAAATACCAACTGTTCGTGTAATTATTAGATTCTCATTACATGTAGTGCCTTAACATACACGTGTGCAGTCTAGTAACCTTAGGTAATTACATTCACTATCGATTCTGTTAATGTTGTTTGAACCAAGCGCGATATTTTAATTAGAAGCGAATTAGCGTAAGAACCAATTTATCAATAGCTCGGAGCTAAAGATAATTGAGAGCGGTTATATATTTACAACAAAGGGGTGAAATTATAATATTTAAGATAAGGTTATATAGGCACAATCTTTACAAAAAGTCTCCGGAACAGCGAAGAAAGTATTAGGATTCAAAGAAAGTTTTAGAACAGAATTGAATTATTTTTAATATTCATCTCAGAATCATTAATACCGTTAACTATATACCGAAGTGAACATGTGCTTGAGACTCATAATAAAACAAAATAAATTATAATCCCTCTACGAATAAACAAGTATACTGTTGATAGCAATTGTAAAAATAAATAATATCAAGTCACTGAACTATTTTATGATTTTTAAAAAGCTAATTAAAAATCTCGAATACCGATATATAATGAGTTGAAATCGCTGTAGAGACGTCCCTATCTTCAAGCAGAGCTTTCAAAAGTTCAACTTGACGATATGAATTGTAATCACGTTTATCGATAGCCGTAGCTTTTCATGCAAGAAAAACGCCACCTATCGTGTAATATGCCATACCAGCTATAACAAAGTTCTAAAACTGTAAATATTTCAGACTTACATAGAATCTAACTGAAACTATAGAGGGCGCTATATAAAAAAGCGCCATCTATATTTTGTTTGCAATACTAAGTTAAAATAAGCATGTTCACCTACTTCTCATGCCTCTCTTGCTTTTCTAGCTAGTTCCACTATAAAATCTATTCATTCGAGCTTCCAAATTTGAATCTACACAAATGAACTGTTTTTAGTTTGTTTTTTGTAGTAGTGCGTTGTTTCAGACAACTATGCTTGTTTTCCCAGTTGAAATGTTTAGGTTTATACGTGTTATCTGTATTACAAGCCTACTAACATATATTCTTTTATCAAAACGCATAACGAGTGCACGAGTGCTTATTGCCTACAAACAGTTGTTTAGCTCTTAATTTTCTTTCTTACTTTTAACATAACTAAATCTGAATATATTTTTAAAGCACCCTAGTATTATATGAATCTAGTCCGCCGCGGCTTTACCCGTGGTAAATGTACTATGGTATACAACACTTTCATGAAATTTTTGGTATCGATCCAATAGATCTAATAAGTGCCAAACTTAAACAAACTATGTGTAAGTTTTTAGAATTAATTTATTTTACTTGTTATATTTGCGTATACTTTTTACCTAATTCCTTCTAAGTTACGTTGCAATCACTCATTCAGTAAGTTGCCTGGTAGAGATAACTTATAAGTGATAAAGCCTTTTACATTTTCCTAAAGCTTTTTTTTTCTTTTTACTATTAGTACGGATAGATGCTAGTTTGAAATACATTGACGTATCACTTACATGAATAACTTTAGCCTGTTCATCGATAGCGGACACGAGTAGGGTTCTGTGCTTTTTCGGTTTGTGTGAATGCGAACCGTGATGCCGCCGGCGACGACGTCGCCTCCGCTCCAACTCGAAACGCTCTGGACTTCGTATGTCCCTTTATAAATGAAATATATTAATAGGTATAGGCATATATCAGATAACATAGAATATACTGTATAGGTTATGATTAAATTTAAACGTTAAACATTTTTGAAAACATCATTTATAATAGTATTTTGTGGTGTTTTCTAACAAAACTATATCACAGTTAGGAATTTACAATCTTGATACAAAATACGTGAAAGAGTTAGCCCAAAATAATACTTATTTCATATAATATAACTTAAAAAGTTTAACGTAATAAAGAATAAAATTAATATAATTTAAATTGCTTTATAACAAATTGAAATGTACGAAATGTATAGTAAATGTAAGCCTAAAGTACAGATATATTTTCCTTCTAACATTACATCTCGCGAATTCTACTACGTCATGTTCATAATTTATTGATGCATAAAAAATATCTATACGTTAGGACATAGGACTGCTTGGGAGCAGTGGTGGTTCAGTGGTGAGGACCTCGGACTTCAAAATCTATAAGTCGGGGTTCGAGACCAGGCAAGCGTACAGGAAATAAATTGATTTTTCAATTTATCTGCACATGTGGATAACATCACCACTGCTCGAAACGGTGAAGGAAAACATCGAAAGGAAATCGGCATGTCTGAGAATCAAAAATTAGACGGCATGTGACATTTGCCAACCCGCATCTGGCCAGCGTGGTGGATTATGGCCTAAACCCTCGTAGGAGGCCTGTGACCCAGCAGTGGGAACATATGTGGGCTGATGATGATGATACGTCTATAGATTTCCACTCTTTTTGATATAGTCTTTTATAATCTCTTCACATTGACCAATAACAGTTTTGTACCATATTGTAGCGACTGTTAAAATATTCTCCCTAATTCTTTTGTTCCAAGTTATTTTAATTTAAAACATATAATATTCTGAGTTTCCATAACAACTAACCAGGTATATATTTATTATTTTCTTTATAAACACTTCAGACGAAACCCAACTTACAAGAGTCTTAGCCCAATTTAAATTTTTACTGCAGTTAGATACTCGAAATGTGGCGTTGTTATACTGTAACATTAATTTAATTGATATGTATGCGAAACATAATGCCGAATTGCATAATGGTATATTAAGAAAATGCGATTTCGTGACAGACTTAAATAATGTTTTCATATAATAAGATCTTTATGATTAATTAATTAATAATTCATAACCAAATCGATAATATTTTCTATATTTTTTAGGAATCTGGAATATAGGCACATACGTATTTGATGAACATGTATTTAATTGTAATTATAATTCATCAAATTAAAATACTGTAATATAAGTAACAGAATCTTAAATATTTACATAATATACATAGAGCTTATCTCTATGTGGATCATAATAACATTTAGGCTTTTTACATATTTATGGATCGTAATTCGTATCTTATCGTAACGACAAGACACATCGTAAAGCAGCGCTTTTATATTTCGATTGTACGTAATATAATTCGCAATAACGACGATACTTTTTTCTGTATCAAATACAATAATTTTTATCCCCCAACACAAAAAGAGTGTTTTACAAGATTGACTTCGATAGCTGTCTGTCTGTGTGTGTGTTTGCCCGCGGCATCGTAGCTCTCAAACGGATGGATCACGCGAATTTGTTCATTTAAAAGCCAGTTTCCTTGTAGTGGATTTCGGATATGTTTGATTGAAATCGATCAAAAATTGCAGTCGTCACAAAATATCAGTTTAAATATTGTTTCAATATGGGTCTCTTACTCCCTCAATGTGGGTATGAAATGATTAATATATGTATGTACGTACACTGTGTCAAATTTCAAATTCTAGACAAATGAGGTTGGAGTCTTTTAAAATTGCAATTAACGAATTGACATCTCACAACGCGTGGAACTTAATATTTTACATGTACTTATGTAAGTAAGGTGATATACTTTCTGTCTTGGGACTATATTGTAACCGAAAGTTCATGACTCATTTTATTTAAACTTACAAAATAATTCAAATAAATATATATCTTGTGAAAATAAACTCAAACTCGCCGTAAACATGTTGGTAACATATTAAAATTGAAAGAAAAGTTCTCATTTCTAATATTTTTTTAGTACACCCATAGATATATGCATATTTACGTATCTACTACTGATATTAAATAATTACGTACTGTCTTTATTTAAGTAAGTATTGTATAACATTTCATATAACAGAATTCACAGAGAGTTGCCTTGGAGTTAAATTGGAACGAAAACGATACAAATTGATTCATTACAACAATTTTCCCGATGTCGAAATGAGCTGACAGTTCGTTAAAAGTTTAAAAATTGTTACACTCTAAACTAGGTTATTTTATCTTTACATCTATAATTAGAATATACAATTATAACTTGGCTTAGTGACATACATTTAATGGATAAATACGTAGATGTAATGACTGTTTCAGTCTAAATTAATTACAGCTTTGTCGTCAAGCTCTAATGTGACTTTAGCGAAACTTTCATGAACTAGAATGTTTCATAATAAAATTATATTCCATACATTACTGTGGACTTTGTGAACATATTCTGATATTTGTATTGTACCTAATAAAATGGACTTGCCTGGATGAAACATGAATGGCATAAATAATAAGCTTAATACAATTTATTTAATATAAATTGACCGCTTTATTTCAGGGATGTTTATTACTTGAGAAATATAAAAAGGTCTTAGCTTCTAGCAAATGACAAAGCGTCGATTCGAAAAAGCCGATTAGAGTTCATGATCCTTAAGAATAGAAACTCTAATACACAAGGGATCATCAATCTTTATTTTTATATTATACGATAGATTACAATTATAGCATTTAGTATACAGTATACATTTTTGCTCACACTTAACCCAACTTATATTGGTTACTTATATCAAAAATATAAATCTGAAAATTTTAAGGCTATGAATTTAAACAAATTCTAAATTAAACATACGATATATTATATACGGCATCAACAAACACTGTATTAGTTGAACCGAGACGTCATTTCATTTTTATAGTCTTTAAAATTAGGCGTGAATTATTACAGACCGAAATGATTAAATGTTTGTAATCAACACTGATCAAAACATTTTTTGTATGTCACATGGATATGCTGAAATACTAAATAGTAAGTCGTATTATACTGTGATGTATAATCAATTTGTTCAATAAATGATTTTTATTTTTTGATATAAGTAGATCGAATAAACTTATACATACCCATGATGTGTATGAAGTTTTAGTCTCTTATGTTTACTCTTAGGCCCTTCATGTTCACACCAATGGGACACCCCTTCCCGTGGACTGCCCACTATCGACGCTTCCTCTGAAATAATACATTTTGGTTTATTAGAACAATAATGTCATTGAAATATTATTTAAACGGATAATGCAAAAGATATGAAAATGTGGAATGTATATAAGAATTGTGTATAATGGAGAATCGTAAATATATTATAATATATAATAATAATAATATGATTCATTTGAGGCGATGAATGAGTTCGATTTATATTACGATCATTTACTTAAGGTCCTTGGTAGCGAGGTAGGCTGTTTGTTTACTTCCTTAATTTATTTGCCATTAAATCCTCATAATTATTCAAGCTTACATAAAATATCAGTAAAGCCTGAAATTAATTACTGGTATAATTAGAGGTACACCACCCTTCAGACATTCAGGTATTAAATAAAAAAAATGAACATAGAAACAAAACCAAAAAACACGCTTTATTGATAGTATCAACTAAATTGTGTCACTTTTTCTTATGCAGAGTGTGCGTGTGGAAATTATTTAATCCTGGCGATCCTAATCAGGGTAATAAGATAAACTCATAAAAATTATTGTATTATCACCAGTCCCTGATAAGTGTACAAAGCTCGAATTTAAATCTGTCCGTCAAAATGTAATCAATGTTTTAATGTCACATCAAAAAATTGCCTTTAAAAAGTAAGTTTTCTATGTCACCTGTCTATTTATTTGCTGTTACATAATTAAAAGATCTCGCTACAAATGATGTTTCACTACCATATATATAAAAGAAGAGACACGTTAAAACGCACTCGTACGTCGCTAATTGGTATATTTCTCTCTAAATGACTCTTAGGTGAGAATTGTACAATTTCTGTAAAACAAAATCATATTTGTAACTGGGTTATTTGAACCGACGCAAACACTAATTATAAAGTAAGTGTTATTTTTTAATTGCAAAACTACGACCCATAATTAGCTTACTACCTGACTCGGCAAAGTTCTTTCAGGCCACTTTTGTCACTTAGAATAAAAAATAGTTTACGAAATATTCATAGACCTACCAAGTATACACAAAACTTTTATAAAAATTAGTTAGGTTGAAAGTTAGTAAACTAATAAATAATTCTACGTGCAGAATTGTAGAAGTATCCCTAGACTAAAAATAACTAAAATCAGACACCCGTTGAATACGACTCGCGATTCCAAAGAAAGTATAATGGTACCTATAACAAAAGCTGTGATACCGGCCGTATATGTTTCACTAGCGGTCCACCCCGACTTTGCCTGTGGTACCTATATAGCTTACAACACTCTCAATATCCAACGGTGAAAAAAATTTGTGAACCGGTCCAGTAGTTCTGAGTATAATGCGTACAAATAAACAAACAAAATCCTCAGGTTTAAATAAGAATAGTTTATCATCAGCCCATATTTGTTCCCACTGCTGGACACAGGCCTCCTATGAGGGTTCAGGCCATAATCCACCACGCTGGCCAAGTGCGGGTAGGCAAATGTCGCATGTCGTCGAACTTTTGATTCTTGGACATGCCGGTTTCCTCACGATGTTTTCCTTCACCGTTTTAAGCAGTGGTGATGTTATCCACATGTGCAGATAAATTGAAAAATCAATTTATTTCCTGCACGCTCGGCCCGGTCTCGAACCTCGGCTTGTCACCACTTGAGCCACCACTGCTTTTTAAATAAGAATAGTACATAGTAACTATTTACTAAAGTGTCATGTTACTTTAACTAACTTTACATGTAAAGTTCACTTACCGTCCGGTATATGGTCGCGCAGCAACAAGAGCAAGGGGTGCGTGCGCGCGCGCCGGCGAGCCTGCTCCGCGTGCAGCGCGCGCGCCTTGCGCTCCACCAGCGCGACCAGCACCGCCTCCAGCCGCGCCGCCCCCGACTCCTCCGTGCATACCGCTTTGTCGACCGTCTGTAAAACATATTAATAACTACGTGCTTCTCATTTCTTTTACAAGAAAGTCAATAATAGAAAGTATATGCACCCAGAGAAATCTTGCTATTGCTTTGAGAAATAAATACGCATTTTGTTTTTAAACTTACAGAGCCTCTTTTTAAGCCTTTGTCTATATAATTGTAATTAATACTGTTAAAATTAGTAATCTTCTTCTCATAAGTCTACAATATTATCTTCATTTGACATGTTAAGACAACCATGCCCTAGAGAACGTGACACTACAAGTCTATAAATACGAAAATGATGTGTAAATATATAAAGATACCTTGTTTCCTAATACTTGAGATACATTAACTGGTAGATATTCACTATGTATAATTGTAAAAGTGAAAAAAAGTAATTGAAAATATACAAACATTTAGTTGAAAACCACACAAAAGAGACATAAAAATGGATCCAATGACACTTCGCACGTCGAATACTATCAAAACGATATTATCAGCGACACATTAAATTCCTATTCAATAAATGTTACCTATAAAGCTCGTTCTTTGCAAGTAAATTAATATTGAATTCTCCGTTTAATTCCTTGACGTACGCATTTCGTATTAATTCACTATTAAAGTCTCAGACGTAATTGATATAAAGCTGTATAGCTCTCAAACGAAATTAACATTCGCAATAGTAGGTATAGTCAATACCTACTACTTGTGTCGATACTGAATTTGGTTTTTCTTAGAAGTATTTATAAAAAAATTGCCTTGCCTTTTCTAAAGCCGTTCTTTTGTTATTAAGATGTGATCATATTAAAGTCTCTAATTAGATTTTTTTTATTCAGTTTTAACACGTTGGCTGCTGAAACACACCTGTTGTGTAAAAATGCTTGGAACCAAGGATGCGGCTTTACACGCCTAGCGTGTGGAAGCCGGCATCCGCGATAAATCGCGTCTCTTGTGCGTAAAACACGCTGTGCGTGTTTTATTTTCTAAGCCGCCAGTGCGTGCGGGCAACACATTTTTATCATAAAATATATTTTTTATGATTTCTTCCATTTTTATTATTTTTTTTTGTTTAGATTGTTAGGATGTAATTTTAATAAAACGAAAAAGAAAATATTTTGTACATATAATAAAAAAAATTTACGTTGGACAACGTT
>NW_024045132.1:1343944-1379373 GCF_012273895.1 Zerene cesonia | reverse complement strand
TAAAGAGTATACTCCGGAGACAGACCCATTATCATCAAGTCAGGTTCTGATGATGGAAACTCAGGGAAATTGAAGAAAAATTAACTTACTTTTACATACGTACGTAACTTAGTTAAATATAATAATCTGGTATTATGGAACTGATCTGTTAATGGAGTCTGGACATGAAAAATGGAATTCCACGTTTATAGAAAACATTTTAATTCATTTACTCACTAGCAGTTTTGATTTATTAATTTATAACATAGTCAAAATATGTATACCTATATTTATAGGTCTATTTATATGGAAAAATGTTCTAGGCACAACATACTAGAACATCGAGATCAAAAGATAATGACAAGGAGGCACCACATTTCTACACCATTATTACAAACAAAACTTTAATAAGACAGCGAGACAAAATTTAAGGAGTTATGGAGCTCTTTCAGTTCTCATAGTAAAACATGTTAAATCGCAATCGTACATGTAAAAGACTAATTACAAATGGCATATGTAATGTATGCCACTCATAATCTGAGTTCATAACATCAACTATTAATATACATTTGCAGAGTGCAGCTAAACCCTGGTTAAACCTATCCGATTTCCCTACAAATAGTTTCTATATATGTTAAAATTTTCTCACGTTCTGAGTATGCATACCTATGTATGAATTGTTTTTTGTGTTTTTGTATTAAGCCTTAATAGTTTCAAGTCTTGATCAGTGGAAATGCAGGGTTTTGTTTCCCATACTTTATTATAGTTTTATTTATATAAATATTTAATATTATTTTCATTATAAAGACTTCGTTGATAAATGACAACGACATAATAAAAAATGCAATAATATTTAGTACTGTAGTTTCATGAACGCTTATAGAGTTACCTATTATTCTTTGATGTTGAGTGCCAAAGGTTTAATCAGTGATAACAAGATAGACTAGAATACTACACCTGATCCCCAAG
Source organism: Zerene cesonia (assembly GCF_012273895.1). Classification (NCBI taxonomy): domain Eukaryota; kingdom Metazoa; phylum Arthropoda; class Insecta; order Lepidoptera; family Pieridae; genus Zerene; species Zerene cesonia. The sequence continues at coordinate 1,378,425 of NW_024045132.1, read as the reverse complement.
CAAAGTACCCACTTAACTTTAACAAGAACATCTTTGACTAAGAAACATACTTATATATAATATATTATATTGTATGTGGTTCTATTAGTGAATCTGCAGATAGAGAGAATTTTAGAAAATAATAAAAACATATTATTATAATAACTATAACGTACCGATTTTCAATCACTAGTCTTTATCCGTGACATAAAATTATTTATCTTTAATTAATCCTTTTGTAGTTACATAATAACAAATGGCAGCTTATTCTCATATAAGTTTACCAACAAAAAAAATTAGTAATAGAATTAGTCATAAAAATGATTTGATAACTTTTAATAATATTTATATTCAGTTATATCTCAAAATGATCCAAAAAGCTGATGATGTTATAACCGACTCAGCTCACACGCTTACCAACTACGATAATCGAAACATAAACCTAACCTACAAATGATAGAACATAACATGATTTTTTGAATCGCAGTAACGTTGAAGACATAGGCAAATCAAACATAAATTAAATTAATTAATTCTAAAGTAAAATAAACATTTCAGAGACGGAACTGTCGGCGGCGTGTTGGCGTATTGCTCGAGTGCCTCAAGTGCAGTCCAATTAATCTGCCAATGAATACCTACTCCAGGTGAAGTGCGAATGTGAAAATTATGGGCTATTTTACCCAGCAGATACGTTTAATGACTGGTGGATGTTTAACGTTTGATGTGATGGCTATATAGAATTATTCTTCATGTCGCGGGAAGGTTTCATGTTTATTTTTAACTAACGGTCCGCCCCGGCTTCGCCCATGGTACATATATAACATTGTAAGAATTTTTTAAATTGGACCAGTAGTTCCTGAGATTAGTGCGTTTAAACAAACAAACAAACAGTTCTCAACTCTCTCTTCAGCTTTATAATATTAATATAGATAATACAAATATAAATGTTAACCCTGGGTAATAAAACTTTCTATCAATATTTCATGTTTGCTTTCATAGTGTCGTATATCATGATCGTAGAAATGTTGTCGACATTTATTCGTGCTTACATAAATCCAAAGTGATGTGTCGTGGTTCTATATTCAATTTACATTTCCGATAGGTACATAAATTAATGGTATTGGTTTATAAAATAAAAAGTGTTGTATAATTTAGCTAAAACGATTTTCACGTAGTTCAACAAAAACATATGCATATTTAAGATGCCAGGTCTCGTAATTTCAACCCTCGAAAACCAAATGAAAGAAATAGAACTCGTTCTATATGCGAGCACCGTTTTCACGATTCGTACCTTTTTATTAAAGCCAAGAATACATACATACCTATTATGTAGCACAAAAGCTCGCTATTTTTAAGCAGATTCTTCGTATAATAAAATATTTGGACCAAGGCTACATGGATTGGAATTATAAACGACTCAATAAGTTTATCCTACCTGTATGCAAACGAATATCTATGTTATCATTGTTTTTACGTGTTAAACATGACTGTAGGAAAGAAGAAATAGTAAAAGAAAGTAAAAAAAAAAATTAAAAATAGGATTTTATTAAGGAATAGGGAGTCGAGTTACGCTTCGGTACTAATTGGGCCAGTTCTCTCCGGGGAAGTACCACAATCCCAAAAAACCGTAAAATAGTAGCACGCTACTGTGTTTTGTTCGGTGACTGGGGGAGCCGGAGGCCTCTTTATATTATCTATAAATTAACAACTTATAAATCACTCAACTATACTCCAATAATATATTAAATGAGCAAATATTACTATTTATTTTTGTGACAATCACAATGGCTCTCACACGGCGATACAGAATGAGGTCATATTTCCTATATATGGTATATTACATACATATTTCCTACATAGGTCACCTACAATAATATATCTAACAGTTGTAAAGATATCCAGATGACAATTCATAAAATAGTACATAATTATTGAGCTAAACACGTAAGACACTGTTCGCTATCATAAAATTTCATTAATTTTCATTGCAAAACAATTCACATTTACGCCAACTATGGTCGATTGATTAAGGACTCATAGCAAATATCAAGTGTAAAGAAAAACTCGCTACGAATAAAACTCAGTAAAAAATATAGGCCCCAGCTTAAGCCCTCAACCTAATGGCAATGAGATTTACATTTACACTTTAATATGTTATAATATTATTCAATCATAATATTTAGGCTATGTATGTGGCGTTCATTACATAGGCTAGTTCTAAAATAACGCAGAGATAACCTACAACACAACAATTACAACACTACAACAAACATATAACAAATTATAACATCCCTGAACATTATGTTTGCCTCACATTACCTAAATCCACCATTGTTGCAATATGCGAGAGAATTTATTACAATCAAACAACAACATTCATTGCGCTTGCATATTTATTGTTAAGTGAAACGTGTGTCCATGTTTATTGATTCTTTTGACTACATAGTCATTTCAATTAGGAAATCTATGAACGCACAGCAAAGTAAAGCTATTAAGGCTCGGATCACCTGTCCAAACCACACACGGACCATTAGATAATTTAGATGTTTCCAGCTTTGGAACTGTTCGGAGAGTTTCCCTCGACTTCTGAACTATTAAGCTTATAAGCTTGAAAGTTTGTTATTTTAATTAAGTGCTCTTTTCATGCGACATAACTAAATCAGACATATGTAGAAATAGAATATAATCTTAAATCCATAAATCTTAGAAACTCCATGTTTTCTGTATGCACATTTATATAATTTTATGGACATGAATAAGTACAATTATATGTGTCAATTTTGTATATACTAGTTTAATTTGTTTACTTTAATCGAGAGGACTTTCAAGAGGATGATGCATTAAAATGAAGATGTTATCGCTAAATTATTGCAGGCGATACATTTAATTACATTGTATTAAATAATTAGTCCTATATAAACGATTTCTTGATGATTGTGAGATACATAGTTAAAAACCGCAACATCACTTTGAGATAGTGTTCCTTGCTGGTAAAATGAATAGAAAGACAAAGAGACGACTATAGTCACAATTATTAAAGAAATGGTTGCATGTGCGCGCAATCGGCACTGTTATTCGCAAAATGGAAAGCATTAGTTTGATAAAATAAATTTCTAGCCACACGGTCAGCAAAATACCGCGTCGAATGCCACAGCTTTGACACATTTTAATGTTTGGAGTGCGAGAAAAATGCAAGAGCTATGCCATACATCCTTACTAGTTCTTACTTACTTATTTGCCCTTCTTTCACGTCGTTATGGAGCTATTTTTTGAGATAATTTTTATGTCCGGAGATAATTAAAAGACAAGAGAGTGAAATAGACAACGTTTTACCATGTGATACATCGTTTCTTTGCATTACGACGCGAATTTGAATTTGAAGGTTGAATGTAATATGAATAGTAAGTTACATGTCTTTCTTCTTTCTTCATTCTTTTTTATATGTTGTTGATAATACCACAAATTATTGAATACAAGCTTAATAATAACTAGTATTAAATATATGAGATACTACAATAATATTTTGAACTACTACATTATATTTGGTAGGTATTTGATATCAAAAAGCAGCCATTTATGTTAAAAAGCGCGAAAACTACGATAATCCATTGTGAAGAAATCTATTCGGAATTTTCAGGAATCGCGCTGCATTGCAAACCAAACTCTACGACTTATTTGAGTAGCTATTTCTAAAGAACGACTGATCATTATGTGAAAAATTGTTCGCTTTATCCACAATTCTACATTAACGCACTAGTATTGCGCTCAAATTCGGTCGTGGTTTTATATTGGCATTGTACATTTTTCAATAAGCGCAGGCGATTTTTGGTGATCTGTGGTGGTCATCTTGCCTTGGTGATATCTATCAAATATGTCATTTATTCTTCAATCATTTGTGCCAAGTTACTGTAAAGAAAAACTTGTACAAATGATAAATGTTATAATAATACATATACCTAAGTTATAACCAACGCTTCACAGTAGACTAATAGAAAAACGATTCAATACTTTCTCTTTGCAATACAACATCTTCACATCTTTTTGAAGTTAGAGCGGTTCGCCGAGCTGGTGGTAAGCGATACCCATGAACGAGGAATAGACTGGGAAGAGTGAGGAAAAGCTCTGTAGCACACGGTGTAAGAGGGCGCAATTTGTGTCGAAGCGTGCTTGATTCCCACAAATAAACTGCGCGTGTAGGTCTTCCAAACCGATTCCCCCCGATCCAAGCCGATGCCTACATTAAGGGACTCCAAGACTTGATTTCAACGTTGTGTGTCCATTTACTATAATATCCTACCTCCTCATCGATTATATATTCCATTTGAAAACTTTTAGACTATCCAGCATTGACCGAGTTTGGTTCTTAATCAATTATATATCTAATAACTAGTACAGTAAGTAACTTTGTATTATAGTGGAGTATAGAGAAAAAAAGATTTTCATACCATTCTGAAATGTTCAGAGTTATATTCTTCCCTTTCTTAATTATATGCCTGAGTGAGAGAGCAATCTAGCAAAAAAAAGCGGAGACGGAATGTAAAGAGTCACCTTTTGTTAAAGGAAATTCTTATAAAATGTAACATTGTTTTATAACTACAAATGTGTAGGTGTATACTTCGATACTTTTTTGTCATTCTTACTAAAAAGGATTATAAATAATGTGAAAACAAACATAAACTGTCAGAATGTCCATGTATCGTGGTATTCATGGCATTTTTATTCACCTACTCAGTTCACATATAATATTATATATTTATAAAGGTTATCTTTATTTTACTATTTTCATGATCACCTTATAAAAGTTATGTAAACTACGCTCGATTTTCATACGAATAGTCTATATTCGTCGAAAATGAAAACTATTACAAAATTTTGACAACGAAAAACATTCGTATGAAATGGTTTATTTATAGAGTAGAAATACCGTATATTCCTGATTTTAAAGGCATTTCTTTATGAATTATATTACTCTTATAGCCCATACGAAATTTAGTGTTAATATGTAGTTTGTTTATTCCACCAAAGTATGTTAAATACGTTTCATTGAATGCCTTCAGGTATTCACATTTTCATAAATGCGTGTTCCTAATCTACATTCAAACTGTTCTCTGCATTATTTCTTTATAAATAATACACATTTTTCACAACGAACTATTGACTGCTATTTCATCTTGAGAGGTATTTAGCTAATTGCCATTTTCGGAGACACTAGGTTTACTAAATAATATAACCGTCTTTTTCATAACACAATAAATTGATTTTTTTTATAACTTTTTACAAGAGTCTTACGTCGGTCGGCTGCTGGCGCATGATGAGGCCGCGGCTGGCCCATGTGGCCAATCATCGCCTCGCGCCGCCCGCTACCGATGTCCAAAGCGCATCTGAAATAGATATAACAAGTTCATAATTTCTGTTAATGAATGTTCACTTATTGGTTTAAATGAGCTGCTGCCCGTTATCTAAGCATGTTTTCCGTTTTGGTGATACAAATCGTGATGCAAAATGTAAAAACAATTGATAAAAACTATTCCGTCTTTTCACGCTCCTCTAGTCACTTACCAAAAATTCATAAGTCGGAGTGCAAATCCCATAATCATAATTTTATATTTAATTTGTCTCTCAAGGAACAATACAAGTTTTTGAAAATCGGCTCAGTGATAGTCCATATACCATTATTTAATTCATGGTCTATAATAATTAATCTATCTAATAGAACTAAGCACATAATTATCGTCACATAGAAAGTTATTATACGCATAATTCATCAAAGTGAAAATTACTGAAACAGCATGAAAATTCCATTAATTAAATGTAGACAAGTAGGCACAATCATTATATATGTAAAATATGGATACTATAAGGATTATAATGTCCATTTAATCGCGTATCTATAGCAAGAGCTATGAACATAGTGGTTTTTAAAATTATACAATTCAATACTTTCGCATACAGCACCTAATAATAATATAATGTTTATTCAATGCATATTTTTCTCTTATTTATTTATGTTTCCTTTTTCTCTGCGATTATCAAAAATGAGGTTTTATATATTTATTTTATAAGTGGGTTTAGTAAAATAAAACACATTTTTAAATTCTACAAAACATAAGTCGAACTATAAATTAACACTGCTTCAATAAAGCCGCGTCCCAAAGAAAATTAAGTTCAGAATATTACATATTTTGTCGCTTGAACTCGACATTCCGGCATAAGTATTTGTCGATTAGCAGGAAATTGGGTTTCTGAAGAGCGTGTAATGCGAATGAAATAAAAGCGTTAGAGGAAACATTTTTATATTAAAGTCTGTAATTTAAAAGAAAAACCAATATTTATTTTGCATTCTATTAGCGTATGTATACATTAATTAATTAATTAATTACGAATATATATGAAATGTTAGTTTGTGTTTTTATACGTGCAATTGTGTAAACAATTTCAAATGAGAAGCTTTAGCCACTAGTATAATTAATTCCAATTCAATCCACTTACAGCACCTATTTTCACCGCATTGCAGGGATATAAAATGTGTGTTTTATAATTTCGCGGTTTATTCAATATGCAAACACAACCCTCTCACTGACCAATTCAGCCGAGAGATTATTTTGCATAAAAATTACTGTAAATCGCTAGCCGTCTCCTGAAAACACAACCGTGGTTAATTAACATATTTTTTTTTTCAATTCATAGCGAGTTTTAACGAATCGTAAAATTGTTAAATTCATATTTCACGTGTTGTGTTTCGGTTGGGTTAAAGATGTGTGTTGTTGGGAATATATTTTTTATACGATCTTATTTTTTTGTCTCGTAAATTTTATCTTGTTTAGAATGAATGGTTATAATATTTAAATACAAAATGAACACTATTTTCTTAGCCTATCAAATTGTTTTCTCAAAATATTGTTAAATTATGCACGGTGCTTTAACCCCAGACTCTAATAAAGTTTACAGTAATAAAACAATTGTTTTAGTATTAAATGTAATTTCAAAATAAGTTTTTCGATTAAATACTTTTTTTACCTTTCAGATAGCATTGCAGTTAATTATGAGATGTTATCAAATTGACATTTCTGTACGTAATACGCGTGCGCACCGCTATATTGGAAAAATGGCATGCGGAAAAGTTGTGAGGTAGGAAAGAGGAAATACGAAAATAGCACCCCAAAATATGTACATTCAATATCAAAATTCCTTTAAAACTTTCAAGGCAAAACTACTATAGTATTATATTAACTGTGGCAGAACTATCAGATGACTGGACTATAATACTTACAAACAAACAGAATCTAGTGTCATGGTGAGTTGATATTCTCTGCTCATCTTATAAGGACTTCAAATTTTGCTTCCTGGTTAAATATTTAATAGTATGGACATCGGAATACAATGATGCGTTTAAATTACGTACATACACGTATTAAAAACGTGATTCAAAATATTCCGTATTCGGGATTAAACTGTTTTTTCCAAAAGTGTGAGCATAAATATAAACAAAAATAAAAATGCGTAATTGTTTGGTGCGAGGCGTTCCTAACTTTGTAATTTGAATGTTGTTTCATAAAGTTATTTTATGAAAAACACCTTTATATATCTAGTGATATAAAATAGATACTCAAACAATAGAATACCCGGCTATCAATTATTACGATGGGAAAATCAATATGTACCTACGTACGAACTTCGAGCTTACTATTGTTAAAATTCGTTACCTTTGTTTGTGACTCAATAAAATATTACAGCAGCAGCACAAATTTACAATTGACACAGATAATGGTATCATAAAGGCATAATGGAACATTTCTACGCTGTAATGAGAAGCAAGCCTGAATTAGTGAATAAATAATAATTTGTTATGTTCGTGACTCGTAAGGCAAACTGCAGACGAGTAAAATAGGGTTTGTTTATATTTCTAAACAAATATTCATGTATTCTAAATGATTGTAACTATATCGTAGTATCTATAATTATAAGCTTACACCCTAGCACTATAATTATACCCATGATTAAAAATAAAACATTAATGCTCCCCATTATTCTACTTGGAAAAACTTACTCGAGATCATGGAACACAAAAATTGGTATCGCTCCTTAATAACTATATTTTCTAGAATATTAAGTCATTTTGAATGATCTTCATGAAAATATTTTACCAGTGTGCCTTATGTACAGTTCATAGGTATGTTACCATAAAATTGGTAAAAGCGTTGAGTTATATCTAAGTCGCGAGGTTGCAGACTGTCGAAAACTCGTAATCAGTAACATTTGTTTACTATTTAACGCATTATTTTTTAGACGAATATATCGCAGTTATATATTGTGCAGAGAATTTTCTCTTTCCAAACGTTCGTCAGGTGCAGGTTGAGGGTCAACGGCGCGATGCAATAAATGCATTTTAAAAAGAGGATTTGCTTTGCAATAAGGTTTTTTTTTTATAAACCCCAAAACAATGCTTAATATTTTTTACTATTTGTATCTCGCACAAGAAACAAAAAGCAGTTTTGACAAAATTTTGTAGTGATTTACAAATCTTAGATTTAACCCATAGGCTGCATTTTATGTTCGCAGCAGATCGGCGTGAAATAGTAACATGTCACTGTGTTTCGTTCGATGAGTGAGGGAGCTGGTGGCCCGTATCCTTTTCCTCACCGTTTCCAGTCCATTCCTTTACTCCTTTCGTCAATATAATAGCAAAGGTTAGGGGGAAAGCCCCCTAACCTTTACTCCTTAAAAGGGACGACGAGTTTGTAGAGGCCCTCTGCAAAAGTTCATGAGCGGTGAGTGATCGTTTACCACCAGGCGTACCACCAGCATAGTTGCGCGCTGTTATATAAAAAACTATATTATCGATGTTTTATAAGTAATGATTCCACTTTACATAAATAACTAAGTCAGTCCTTGTAAGCTACTTATGAAAATTGGAAAGTAAAATATGAAACTGTTATTTCACCGTCTGGTAATTTACATTAACATTTTATTTTCTTTTGACTTGACTTTACGTGTACATCTCATAAATGGAAATTCGTATCCTTCCGGTACACTCGTACAGTTCATCTGAGGGTCCCTGGCGGGAAACCAAGGCCTATGTTTCATTTCATACCTATCCCATGTAAATACTTCATACGCAATATTTCACAGAGGTTTTATTTAGCTCTCTTTGTTTACACGCGTCCCATATATTTTGTTTGTAAAAGCTTAGTAAGCTCTGAAAACATTTCAGATACGTATGCAATATAGATAAAGTAAATAAATTCACAATGCTCGAAAATGAATAACTTTTTTACATTAATGAATTGTGTTTGTTGTTTCACTAATCTAGCAAATAGAAATATCATTTTTTATTTTTACCACCACCACATATTACCACTACTCAAATCCTAAATTAGGACCAATATAATCACGTCAATCAGTTGAAAATTCATGGAGTTTTCAAGTAACGTATTCGTTTTTTGTACGTCGGTTAAAAATTCTATTAAATTCTTAAATCTAAAATTACATCTTCTGAAGCAGTTGTTTATCAATGTAAAGGGGAACATTAACTTCACTGTATCTATAGGTAATAAATACTAAGATAGCTATAAGGTAAAGTAAGGTAATTCATAAAGTTGATCGAAGACTTATATAATAGATATATTATAACCATTCTTTGATAACGATCCGAAAGTAGAGCTGTTTGTGTTTATTTTGAGTTATTACCTCTTATAGAAAAATAATGGGAAAATGGAACACAAATAATATAACAAATATTTACAAAAAATTCAGCCACCCGCTCGTTCAACAGTGACCCAATATTTTTAAAAACCAAATGACCTTCCTGGTTGGCTTACTCACAAAACTTTAACTCAAGCTTTAAACAATCAAGCAATTTCACTTAATGACGAGAAACAGTACAAGCGACAGCGTAAGACAAAGCCACCGTGTAATCTTGTAGCTGTACAAAAAGTGACCTATATATACTAACCTACATTTTCAGATCACTTCCAACTTACCTATTCAAACGCGTAATACAGTAAAGCAAACGTTATTATATAAAGTCTGTATCTGAACTCTGCTACAAAGAGGTAAACTTTGCAACACTCACTGAGCTAATTTATGCGTGTAATTGTACGAACATTTTGGTTAGTACCCACATAGGAAAACTCAGTTGTTGAGTTCGAGACTCAGCAAGGGTGTACAAATTAAATTGACTTTTCAATATATATACACATTATGAACAACACCATTGCACAAAGTAGTAAAAAAAAAACACAAAAATCAAAAGTTCGACGTCATGACGTGACATCTGCCAAGCTACTCTTAGCCAGCGTGGTTGATTATGGTTTGAACCCTCATAGGGGGTTCCCTCTCTATGAACATATTACGTGGGATTATGATAATGATGATGCAATATTATGAGATGTAGGAAAAGTTAAACGTATGTACTTAATTGTTGCATCGTTTTGGAAAAAAAGACTATAATTCGCCACTACAGCTGTGTAACGAAGAACAATACTTATACCTTATGAATAAACAGGTATAATCGACGTGAAGGGAATATTGAACTATATAGACGCGGGTTTGCGGAAAACTTATATTCAAACTTGATACATCATAAATGCAGCTGTATTAATATTTTTGTGCATCAACTTTTTAACGCTATTTTACGTGATGCGGCGAATTAGAGTATTCTACATATTTTATTTATAATGAACGTTTACATTTACGTATTTCTGTATCAATTCCACATACATTAATCAAAATTTACAAACAAAATGCAGCAAACTTAATAAAGCTTACATTACTAAGTTTTATTTCTACTTACATAGAAAGTAGTGCAAAGAGAAACGAACTGAATTTTCAAAAGTAATTTAAAACTTCAACGCTTAAAGCGCAGTAGCTTTTTAGGTTAAAATTTTAATTGCGGCCATAATCAATTATTTAACAAAGAATATCATGGATTTATATTAGTTAGAGTGTAGTTGAAAAATCGCAAGGTATAATAACTAAGCGATCGAAAACAAATTATTCCTTCCTCAATATAGGCCAGATTGTAGACCAAAATTAACATACTCCATTAAATAATTTATTACTCAGTGATAGCATCGTTTTTGACGTCTCTTCTTTTTGTCAGTGTTATTCCGGGAATATTAACGCCCGATGCACTAATAAGATACAATATCAATGGATTCAATACTTTATTTACTGTTCGCAACGTCATGCTTTATTTGTGAAAATAATCATTTCTATCAATTGAAAAAGTAAAAATGTAATAAAACACCTAACTACAAGACCACAGGCAGTTTATTAATTGACAGCGATTTTTTTGATATTATATAGTGTCGGCATGTAGGTACTTTTAGTAGTTTTTCGACTGAATAAAACCCTTTCTTTCTTTATAAAATGAGACAATTCGTTTAATACAAAAATAAATGGAAAAACGTCTGCTGTGTCAATCACATGGGATACAGAGCTACGGCTGTAAGTCGATAGCAATGATTCTACATTTTACTTTTAGAGTCGCATTTATTTCAGCTTCTAATCTTTATGAATAGAGTAAAGTTATGTGAATGATAAGGTAATGTATTAACAACTTCATTTAATTAAACTTAAATCGTCTCTAGTACATAAATGATTTCCAGTCACCTCTAAAAGTTACAATACCCTTGACCCATTAAAAACAGCGGTCAAGAGAGCGCATATAGAAATGAAATAACACCTATTCGTAGCCTTATTCTTGACATATTCTATTGATAGTAACATATATATACATATACATAGGTAGTTGTATTTAACTAACGCGCATATAAAATACTAGCGAACTCCGTTTCGCCACCAGATGGCTGTATGTAAAAAATTATTTTCCCGCTTTTCTGTTGAAATTTTTCCTGAATTTTCTTTGCTATAAACCTCACGGAGCCCAAGATCTTTCCAACGAATGCAAAACCGTGGAAATCGGTTCCTGCGTTCTGGAGTTATAGCGTCAGGAAGGAAAACCCGACTTATTTTTATATAGTAGAAGATTAAATCAAGATAATGAAATTAAAGTATCTAGGTACTGAAATATGTAGCTATGGCAGTAAAAATGCGAGTTTTAACAAAAGTTACCCCTAAAATGTGGCCATAAATTCACTGAAGTTTACATTTATAACATAAATGCCAAGAAAGGACATTAAATGCAGACAGTTTGTTATCTATTCATTGAGTATAACACATTGGACCAATAAATTTTATCTTCTGCCACGGGCAGTCACAATATTGCTGGAACTTTTGATTAAATCACAGTTTTATCTTCCATCGAGTAAACGGTTGGCAATGGCCGGCCTTTTATATTGGATCACGGGTTTTCAGTGCTCCCCAACTTTGCGCAACGTTAATGTAAATTTGATAGCGTTTAATTTTATCGAGATTATAGATGTATCTTTATAAGTTGTTATCATTTTGTTGGGATATTTTGAGGTTATTTCCGCTATAAATAACAAAAAGGCTTTTTTAACAAAATACTATATCGCATTTAAATTTTCAGAACTAGATCGAATTTAATTGGGCCCATCCGTAAGGCCTAGGACCTGAAATAGAAAAGCATCATCAAAATCGGTACACCTAATGATAGTTCTGAGGTTACAAAGCCAAATAAAACACAATCGAATTGATTAGCTCCTCCTTTTTTAAAAGGCAAAATTACTTCTGTAATGGAATTAGAAACGTGATATTGTATGAGGGAATTAACTATTGTGGTTGAATTTTAAATATACAAGTGTTCCAGAAATAAATCTAATCCAATTTAATAATAATAACTGTACATATCACATTGATTATACAAATCACAGCAGAAATAGAAAGGTCGTAACAGCGAATAGCCACCGTAGCTATCCAATGCCATAAAAAGTTCTCGTAAATTCACGCTCAACGCGCAAACAACTATTCCAACAGAACTAGGACGATAAACAAATTCGTTACAGGAATAATGTTATTGTTGTCATTCCCGCATCGAAACTGATGTAAGCCATCATAAGCTATTAATATTATACTGTATTTGGAATTGTAGCAGACAATCTATGGAATAAACAACAATATATAAAACAATCAAGTATTTAAATGAATGTTCCAATCTCTAAGTCATTTCAATACATCTGGGTAATGAAAGAAGATACATTATATCCATATATTAGACTAGCAACTGGACTATTTCAAAGGTTGAGTGAACAGGTATCTTCTAAAGAAAAGCGCTCCATCTTAAACTTCATCTCCGCTTACTAATAAGCAAGATAGCGGTCAATCGATTCCCTATTGTTCATAAAAAAATAACTATCGAGATTCATTCATTCATGATAAGGCTTAAATAAAGCATACATGCTGTACCACTAAACTGTAGCGCTTATAATCAGAGACGTCATATCACTCATATTATGCTGTCCCATTAAAACCCCAATCGCATACGCAATCGAAGGCTGATGCAAGATTATTGACAGCGTAAATAGCAGCACGTGTGTCACTACGTTGGATTCCCGTAGGAAACTTGAAACTAGACCACATTCGCCGGAAATGCAGCCGCCCGAACCCGCGATATTGCATACTATTCGTAGCCAACGAGATAGTAGATAAATGCGCGCCTTTGGAATATATATAAATTGAACTACATTTCTAATCCACGTCTATGTAAATTGAATAATTACAGCCTTTTACCGACATATTTGAATTCACTTTTCGCTACTTTTTAAACATTCTTCAATTTGGGTAGCTTAAAAGCTTCTCGTTGCCTCAGTGAATATTTTTTCAAATGAAATGTTATCAACCGTTTAACATTAAACGAATGTAATATCTATTTCGTACTTGGTTTATTGCAAGAATTTGGAGTTTAATATATCTTGTTTTCTAATAGATAAATAAGTACTTTAACTCTATAGGTATATTATAATTTGTACCTTTATGGGTTATATAAAATATTTATGCAGTGTATTAGCATGATAATTTTAGATTACACTGTTGACTGACCCCGTAAGATGATTGAAACGTTTAAACGTAAAAATAACATGATTTGTTAAAGCATCAACGCTTTACTTCTAAAAAAGCATCGCAAATGTTATAAAAATAGGTATATTAATAATACCTATAATCTTATCTATAAACTTTTCTAAATAACAACAGCAACATTAATGCAAGCAAAGCAAGCAATAGTCAATATAAACTATCAGAGGGATTAACTTACTTCCCCCGGGTACAAAACTTTTCTAATATTCGCAATGTCTAGGCTACATCAGCGGGCTACAATAAATTGATTTGGCCGAAAAGATCCTTGCACCGCGTAGCATTCAAGCGAAGACATGAATGACGTTTTGACATGGATACTACTAAAACTCGACCAAAATGGTCGAGATGTAACACCAACTTTCGAAAAAATTATTGATTTTAACAAAAAACCAAACCGCCATTTCCAAGGCAAGAATTATCAAAATCGTTTCACTGAATCGTCTAATATCGACAAGAGCATCTTGTATGCCCATACATGATATTTTTATCGTGCCACTTCGACACCAATCTTCGCGTGCTAATGTAGCCCCAGCATTAAAGGGAACATAGAAAGTAAGAAAGAAATGCAAAATTTATCGCACAAGTTTTTATCTGTTATTTGTTACGGTAAAGGTAACATATGTCGAAGCACATAAAAAACTATAATTTTATATTTTAGATTGCACGGTACCTATATAGATGATGCTTGATAGCAATATATAGAAATAAATGAAGATTTAAATCAAGCCTTTTTCTCATTTCACTCACTCAAAATAATTTGTATCCCTTTATCATCCAAGATGAGTTATTTGAATGCATGAAATGAATGTTGTTAGAAAATCACCAGGCAATTTCTGTGCTTGCGAACGTTGTTTATTTTTAATCAATCAGTCAGTGAGACTTGTGAGTTGTTTTTGTAGCAATAATAGAACAATTGTGTAATAATATTATTTGATTTATAATGAAGCTAAATTATTTCTATGAAGAATTACGAAGTAAAAACAAATTCTAAAATAAATAAGGTACAACGTACAAGGGCCTTATGTTTTTCAATATACAATAACTCTATTACTATAAAATAGACTAAGTTTATCCTATCTTGTTTGTGAATTACTAAGTTTGGCTTAAACCTAAAACTAAACAGATAAAAAAGCGCTTTCTTAACATTTAACTCAAATTGTTCGCGGGTCCCATTCTTATCTTCGAGGGCTTAAGCACTTACCGAAAACGCGAAATATCTGATAACAATGATATAAATAAAGCTCCACATCTCATGAAATCCATCGCCCGATACAAATAAAAGCGGTTCTAGTATAGTATTATTTTATCTATAAGATAAAAAAAAATAAAAAAATCTGTGAAAGCGGTGAGAAAAATATTGAAAGCGCCGAATATATCGGTTGACCGCTTCGTCCGCATGGTATACACGTACCTCCTGAATTTTCCCTCGCAATTCTTTTAGCGATTTATGATTAAGACATTCCTCAGCAAAAAACTTAACAACAAAGCCCAATAAACCGTTATTAAAATATATTTTTTGAACAATAAAATTTCGTTCATTTCAATTTCATTATTTGATATTAATTAGAAATTTATTTGATATTCATCTACACTAAATTTAAAAAACTTTTGATGTTGGTACTTTATGATAAATACAATGTTTACTAGTCATGAAAAATTAGTGTAAGGATGTATCGTTTACCTTTTGTTACTTTTAAAATTTCCATTGACAAATTGTACATTGGATTGATTAGTACTTACTTTTTTACGTCTGGTAATATGACAGGACATTGAAAAAAAATTAAAAAGTGCCAATGGACTATAAAAATAAACATGTTTTTGCAGTATTTTTTAAATATAATATACCTTACAAATTCTTGTCAGAAGCATACATAATTAGTCATGTTTTCTATTCAGAAAATTGCAATAAATTTCACTGTAGCTAATTTAAAGGATGTTTCCAATATCACTTAACGGTCTCAAATAAAAATAAGATTTCCTTTGGGTGCGGAACCCTAAAAAAAAGTGAGCTCAAAACTCTGCAAACATCCACGTACGACATGTACTATAACATGAAACTGCCTTTTTAAGGACCGATTACGATTAGCTGCGCCGTGCGTTTTCACCCGAGTAACCTGCGTCCGTATCCCGAAGGAATATCGGGATAAAAAGTTGCGTGTGTTATTCCAGTTGTCCAGCTATCTACGTAGCGAATTTCATTACAATCGGTTCAGTAGTTTTTGCGTGAAATAGTAACAAACATACACACATTCTTACAAACTTTCGCATTTAGAATATTAGTAGGATAGGATGTATTCTTAACATTCTCTTTTTTTGTCACACCAATAAGTTCTTTCTCCATGAAAAAAATTAATCTACCTACGTTACATTAAGCTTTATAAAAGCGTTAGAGCCTTACAAGCGCGTGCCACGTCCCTACTCCTATTCCCTTTATGAGAGCATATAAAAGATAACAAGAAATATAATCCAAACCTACACCTTTCCAATATGAGTTTTATATTTAAGTATTCAAACGAATCGTCCGTTTCGTCGAATCTCTACTAAAATATTTAGAATGAAATCTCTCCGCTGAGAACAGGATTTTTCAGTGAAAAGCAATGAGCGTAAAAAACCGTATAAAAATTAAGTGCACAATAAATTGGAATTGAGAAAGCTTTATGTTTGTATTTAACGAATAAAATTTTTATATACCAGAAACATTTTTCAATACATTTCGGTATGATATCAACATTATCAAGTATAAAATTGTAATGTGGCTTCAATTTAATCTGGCTAAAGTACGTAATAATGAAATATTTTATTGCTAAAATACTTTTTAGTTGACCGCCTCCTTGGTACAGTGGTTAACGCGTGAGCGTAAAACCGAGGGGTCCTGGGCTCGATTCCCGGTGTAAACGCACAAAAATAAAAAATAACCTCTCAGTCTGGCAGGACACAGAAGGCTGATCACCTACTTGTCCATAAAAAAATCGATCAGTGAAACAGACTAATATCATCTGCCCCATACCCCATTAGGAGACACGGGACTTCACTTTTTTTTTAATACTTTTTCACGCATAAGATAATTAATAAACAGGCTTTGAAAATATTCACCTGTGTACTTACTTTGTAGCTGGGTAGAATGGAAAAACGTAGAGTAAAGCTAAAGTCAAACTCATAACTTTTTTATTTTATGTTGACTTTTACAAAGGATACCTATGAATTCTATACCTACATAAGTTTTTGTAGTGCTAGCAAATAGAGACTTTGATAAACCATGGAATAACTACCTTTTTGGCGTCGCTTTTGGGCCGCTAGGGTATTATTAATTAATTGATAATTCATTTAGAAGATCTAAACGTATTATCATTTAAGACCTATTGCTATCGTAATGAGAAACGATAAAAAAATAAACAATAATAGACGCTTGTCGCTACATTTACAACCTACGTCATTTTTGGATAGTCAAACAAAATATTATATATACGCACCCACTTTTCCATATATCTTAAGTAGTAATGTATTTGTAATATTAATACACCGAACGATCTGACCTTAAAAATCGCTGGGATTTTTTATTACAAAAATAATGCCATAATAACTAACTCGCAGATGACCATGCATGCGTTTACTTTTTGAGTTTCAGTTCCTAAAGCAATAAATACAAGTCTCTTACAACCTAGCCTACAACATAACTAGAAAACAGACATGCTGCTTTATACTGATTTAATACTTTATAAAGCGATCAAGTGTCTGAAAGTTTGTAGCTAATTGTTCGCACATAACCAAGTTTTCGTCGTAAACTTAAATGATCCCGTTTAATTATAAAACCCAAGCTTCCGTTAAGAGGTGGCTAATTAGCGCTTTATGGGTACTTTAACTCTTGACAATGGAATTAATTATATACTGGATATTTTATTTGTTATATGTTATTGCTTATAACTTTAAAGATATTACGCATTAAAGCTTTGCCATTGTAAGCTTGTTTGATTAATTTAGATAGATATATTAATTTAAAATAAGTGAACTAATAGAAAAATGAAGGCTTTGAAATAAATTATCTCTATTATATGTATATATATGTTATGTGTATACATAACATTATATTCAATGTCAAAATAAATAAATGTGTATTTAAAATTTTAACACTGCTAGATGCTCAATACAATTAACTACTCCTATACCTACACCTTATTTGTAAAATACAAAAAGAGTATATAGAAAAATATTGAAGATACTATAAAACAGACGATTTTAAATATAAAATAATTCAAATTAATTTAGAGGAAAGAAAATTTTCAGTCACAGTACAGTCTTTCGGCAGGAAAACACATAATAATTTATATATAGAGTATGTTATATAGTGCAAAAACCTAGAGGTGAAATAAAATACAGTGAGTGTACTTATTCATTTTAAGACACAGTCCATAGTTTATTGTATTTATCATTTAAATATTTTTAGTTCATTGAATTCTTTGCAATAAAATTCAATTAGCCAAATAGGAGTGAACAAAGGATGTTTTATATCGAAATTTAACAGTACTTAATATTAAACTGACTGGATCAAAATAAATACAGCTCACACCGAAAACATGACATAAAAGTGTGCCTTAAACTATTAATAAGCATAGAGTGATGTGTTATAAGAGTGTATAGATAGTATTTGGTTGACATCGCAACGAATTGTGGTAGTTAGTGCTTACCATTTGTCATTTTAACGCGACGTGATTATTGCCGAGTTGCGAGCAGCGGCTCACGCGAACAGACTGTTGCTTTTGGCCGGGCTCGGGTTGCGCGCGCACCCTTGAAAGCCTCACCCTCCCCGCCCTAGCCTCTCCGATCCCGACCCTCCTACGCAAATGATACTATGATGCGAAAGCCACACTCAACACGCTGTTTCTAGTATCACCAAACAATCCTTTGTCTTATGGCGCAGGTAATTAAGGCGTTAGGCGCCTGAACGGAAATTTTACTCGCTATATTAGCCGAGATCTGTGAAGAAGAGAACTACGTTACCATTGCCTCTTATTTATCGAGAGACAAAGCATAACATATGTGATATCATTTACAATTTAATAGCCATAGTAGGTATAAGCCCGGTAGGCACATCATTACTTTCAGGCACAGTCTGCTCGTAAATGGATGCTAGTAGATTAATCGTTATTTTTCGATAATCTTTGCGTCCCTTCTTTAATAATTCTTGATTCTTCGAACCAGTCGTAATTAAGAGGGCTGTCTCCTTGAACAGGGATCTCACATTATAATTTTAGATACGATCCATTAGTTAACATAAAGATTTTACTAAGTGTCGAAACTATTTCATTCATGAAGCACTTAAAAGAAAAATCGTAGTTATATTAATTAAAATTTAAGAATCAATCAATCGAGCTGATATTCCATGTCTAGCAATATTTTTTTCACTTTGTGTACAGTCATGTTGCTACATAAATCTTTATCTCGGTTGTCATTCCAGCCTCCGTTATTTTCCAAAACATCAAAAATAATATATTCATCATCTATCAATTCAATGTGGGAATATACTTCGAAAAAAGGCGGGAATAAATTTTTCTTATGTTGTTTATGAATGCTTAATGCCTCAAAAATACCTTCATTTACACCGCATTGTGTTATCGACCTTAAACCACAGGAAGACTTTAAAGATCTCGGCATTACACTTGAAATTACTTTAAATCTCTTACCGTCAAGACGATTTAAAGATATGTACTGTATGGACCTGGACCAGGAATAATCGTCTAATAGACAATATAGATCAAAATGCGAGGCAAGCGTATTCCAAGTAGAGTAATCAAATCCTATTACCTCAGAATATTTTGGGTCCCAAGTTGTTATTTGAAGACGATAAGTGTCGTTTTCATTTGTAAACTTAACTTGAGGATCATAAACGCCTAAAGATATAATTTCACAAAAAGGTATTGATTTTGCCACTTTCTTCATATAAATGACCAAGTACATAAATTCTTCTAGTAAAAAATTATCATCATCCATAAACATAACAACCCCATTGTTCCTTTCTAAGCAGGATATATTGTCAAAAACTTTATTTGCAGTCCACCACCAGTGATGTTTCATTTGGGCATTTTCTGGTTTTCTATATCTGCCATGAATATCAGGATTAGACGCTCCAGTACATTTCAGATACTTGGCTGTATAGACGTCAAGATCGTAGGGACAATCTTGGCTATGAAATCCAGGAAAATCACCGGGATGCAACTGTAGAGACAAAGGATAAAAAATTTGTAAAACGCGACAAAAATCAATTCTTTCGATTATCCTGTTTACGTTCTGGTCGAAAAACGAATGTGAAAATATTATTAACACATCCTGAATACCCTTAACGGTACTCAATGAAGCCAACAGCAATTTCAGATTTTCTGAAAACTTGTGTACTCGTATGACTATTATATTTGTGTTGGATGTAATTTTTCCAAATATATCTATATTACGAATATGCTCCTCTTCATTTCGATGCTTAATTAACATTCGTAGAGTTGATATATTTAAATCCACTGCTTTCTCTTCCTCAAATAGAATGTATGCTTTTGCCGAGTCGGGAACTTCAGTAAACAATACTTTCTTAAATGATTGTTGCTGTTTAAGATGTATAACTAAAAGAATAACAAGCACAACAAGGATGCAATATAAGTAACGCACAATACAAAATGATCTTCGGGGTATCATTAGGGTAAAAATTTAAAAAATAGTATAATAAAATACTGACTATAAAATATTGAATGATTCATGTCACATTGCTGTCATTAAAAGTCATTAACATACCACAGAAAAATACATAAGTAATATAGCTTTTGCGTAATTTGCGTAGTTTGCGTAAAATGGGTATTCGATATGATGGGTTAGGTAAGGTTGAGTTTATTTATTACGAAATACGAATTATTAACTACAAAAAAGGTCACCGACGTCCAAGAAGGGAAGATATCGCTCCAGATTCTAAAATGGGACCAAATTACATGAATTCTAATTACTCTGGATGAAGAGGTAATAAACGGTTTCATTATCATTTCATTTCTTTTTTCCATAATCGGCAAGCGAGTTGCAGGCCTAATGGTAAGCACTACCAATGACCATAAACATTTGCATAGGCGTAAGGCCATTTGCCTTACATCTTTGCATAGAAGGTTGATAATGAGAAAGGATAGGAAAGGACTGGGAAGAATACACAAAAGCATACAAGCCCTCGGAACCCCACTTACCGAACAAAACACAGTTGCTATTTCACGCCGACCCTTGATGTTGTACCTTCTCCGGTACGAAACGGCGGCCCAAATCGTACCGAAGCGTGCTCGTCTCCCACATTCATATTGTCTTCATAAGGCCAGCTTCAGAATAATTAATTTCACTGAACACAACGCTACAACGTGCTGAACGATATATTTTGATGATATTTTTTTAATGTTACAATTTAAAAATTTGCAATTGCATTCCGAGTGGATTAGAATAGAGAATTTAAATTTGAAAAATTCTAAACTTTTAATTTTCTTTGTTTCCTGGTCATGTTACAAACTTATCTGTAATTTCAAATCGTGCAATAACTGCATTAAATAATACGCTATAGGTACATAAAAATATAAACCAATAAATAGCCACTTGTCCGCCGTCGCCTGACTTGAAGCAAAAAAGCCTTAGATGTACTTGTAGAAGTAGGTTTCTAAAAGATATTTTAAAATCGATTGTCTAGTTCTTGGGTTTAAGTTTAACAAAGAAAGCAAAAAATCCTTTTTGATGTGCCAAACAAATAATATTCAAATATCGTAGCTATTAGCTATTGCATTTTTTTTTTTTAGAATCATAGTGAACAAAATAAAACACACTTCGTTTTTAATTATTCTATATTATGGCAAAATCAAACATTTAACTTTTAAATATGTGGGAACGTAACAAATAACAATAATAATAATAAATAACTCTAAATACAATATATTACGTTAGAATTGTAATATGTACATAATATCACAATATATAATCACATTTCTAAAAATCAAACATATTTTATGTTTCATAAAATAAAATAAATTTAGAATATCTATAAAATACATTATGTACAATCGAACTTATTTATAAAATTAACGTAATGTTTTTATTTTTAATCGTAATTAATTAAGTAATTACGTCACTATCAATGAAACACTAATTCTAATATAATCTAACTCAATCATTTTTTTATTATTGCCTCGAAACACAAAATTTATGTTACGATTGGACATGCAACGCACCTAACTCACAATTTTAGAACATTTTTTAGAAAGCCCGCCTTTACAATATAATACCAACCTAAGAGAAATTCAACACTGCCAACATGACGTTATTTGTGTCAAAACAGCTTTCTTTCATGAAATAAATTTTATATATTAAGAATTCATGAGAAATGAGATTAATTTTATTTTTAGTGATATATTTTAGTTTATCTTTATAGAGAAGATTAAATAAAATAAAATGGTTTAAATATTTTGAATAGACTTTAACAAAAGGAACGCTTCCGGTCCACAAAAATCGCCGCTAGACGGCGCCTGCTGTTCAACGTCACTCGAGTGTAATGTGTATCTATAGGTTCCTTCTGTTTTGAAACCCAAGCAAGCTTCGTGATTTATTTCTTGTGCACATTTAAGAAGTTTCATAGTTATTTGTAGTGATAATCACGGAAATTTAAGAAGATGGAAAAGAGAGTCGCTTTGGAACTACGAGGAAGGAGCCCTTCGCAGGTAAATGGAATCTATGCATCTTTATATTGGAATGTTTTGTCGATACATATTTCGTTAGTCACATATGTCCCACACTCCTAATTTAACACCAATTAATTCTATTTCGACAATTATTATTATAAGATCATTGTAATTAAGAATGTAGTTTTCATTAGAAGATGTGGCGTACTTGTTTATAGCCATCCGTGTTGCTGTGTTACGTCCGCTTGTATCCACGTTACAATAAAACTCATTTTTTACGGTATAATACAATGTGATTGCTAATTATTTTTAATTTAAACGATACATATTTTTAGTATGTATTACAGATATGTTATCACCACTTTTGCGTTGTTTCGTAGATGTATTTGAGGTTAAGTGTTAGAACCCTATAAAAAATCATAAATACGTTTTTATACAAATATCATGCTCAACACTACAATCAATCATTTTGAAAGGCTTTAAGGAAACGTTATACCTAATGAGTATATTGTAATTTCATATTACAATGCTAATATAAGGGACATTGGTTTGACGTCAAGTCTCCATTTAACTAAGTTATTGGACCTATCAATGAATTGATAACACATAGCACAATGCACGTTACAATAACCAATTAATTTATTATTTTACATGATCTTATAAGAAAACATCAGTGCAATAGAATACTTTCTGTGTGGTTTTAAAGTTATAATACTGGAACTGCGATACTACTCGACATAATTTCGCGCCCTTTCACTCTTAGTAATTCACGAGAAATATGAAACTTATTTTAGAATTGTCATCAAAATAAGGAACAGTAAATGGCATTATTTAGATAACAACAAAAAATCTATATTTTAACTTCATTTTACAAGTTACCTATGTATTATGAAATCTTTCTTTTTATTGTCGCACGCCTTACCAATATAGCGGCCATATTTATTGCGTCTTGTGATGATTCGTGTCATCCGCCATTGCAAGATGAAAAACATCTCATATTCTACTCAACTACAACACGAATTTGTAATAATAAGTTGGAATTTGTTACAAAAACACATCCAGTTTATGTTACTATGTAGAAATTCCTATAAAATCACTCATTTGTCGCATTTTACAAACTACGACACTCGAGACCTCTGACAACTTGCACCATTTTGACGTTTTGCTAACTTATGTGACGAATTTACTAACAAGCCAGTCACAGTACTATTTTTCTTGAAATGCTCTATTATACCTCAAAGCAATCCATAAGTACTTTATAAAAATACGTGTAATTTTAATAACTACATATAATTTAAATTGCATACTTCACAAGTCATATACGTAACCCACTAGAATATACGTACGATAATGTATAGCTCCTATTACAAAGCTTTTGTATATAATAATAAACATTATAAATATAGAAAACAAAATCATAACTCTATGGTGTGGTATAGATTACACATGTTGTATACATTTTAATAATTGTTCCTTATATTCAATAATTTTATATCATTTTACTGCTATAAATAACTAATAATGTATTTAATTTTCTGAGTAAGAAAAATGTTTCCTTCTGATAATTATTGTCTTTATAGAAAGCCTACATGTATTTATTTCGGTTTTGCGCCAAAACGGCTGAACCAATTTTGATATAGTATATAGTTTTGACATAAAGAAAGGTTAGAAGGATATAATTCGTAAATTTAACACTTTTTAATTAACATACATTACTTTAATTTTTTTTGTCTTTTTTCCAGATAAAAGAACTGAATTTGGACAACTGCAGGAGCACAAACATCGTTGGACTTACAGACGAATATATAAATCTGGAGGTGCTCAGTCTCAATAATGCAGGTCTTACAACCCTCAAAGGTTTCCCTACATTGCCCAAGCTGAGAAAACTAGAGCTATCAGACAACAGAATATCGAATGGCCTCAATTTTCTCAATGGTTGCAAAAAATTGACACATCTCAATCTTTCTGGAAACAAGATTAAGGATTTGGAGACACTTCAACCACTGGAGGAGTTTGAGAACCTGAAAAATCTTGATCTCTTCAATAATGATGTCACCAATATTGAGGACTATAGAAGTAAGGTGTTCGCACTGCATCCATCCCTGAAATATTTAGATGGGTAAGATTTAATCATGCAATACTATAGTGGTTATATACACAGATCTCTTCTTACATTCATCATCTTGATACAAAAATGATATTTAAAGAATTTGTTCAACCCTACCCTCTTTTTGATAAAAACATGGTAAAAACAGATATACATTATAAAATGAAAATTTTTGAAATTATTTTATTCAATTAGAAGTAAAATTTTATGTGTTGAACACTTAGTAACATTGGACAATAAAATAAATGAAAATAAATTAGTAACTTTATGTGGTTATTTATATAGTGATGAAGTGAAATGTTCAATAATCAATGGGAAATATCTGTGTCGCTTAAGCAAAAACAGTTTGATTTCCAATAAGATCATATACTGTATAGTTAAAAGAATTCAACATCAATAATGTATCTTTCAGATTTGACAAAGATGATGTAGAGGCGGAGGACAGTGATGTGGAGGAAGAAGATGAGATGAATGGAAATAATGATAGTGAAGAAGAAGGTTTGTATTCATTCAACTTTATAACACATTTCATGACAGAAAATCATAATATAGAGTGGACAAATTACCATACTCTGATTACAATTCTGAGCTCTTTGCTAATTCCAAAGTTAGTTTAATGTCTGGAACAATTTTTATAATGCACAAAATAGGCTGCATCTTTCTTTAATTGCATATCAAAGTTTTTATTGATTTGCCCACTCTTTATTAACACATATTCAATGGATTGTTATTACTTACACTAATATACATAAGTTTTTTATAAAGACCCCACCTCAACATATCAAAAAGCTCTAATTGTTTAGGAAAATATTAAGATTTTACACATACTTGGTGTGGTAATAGTACCATGGCCTTTCAATTTTAACTGTCTCATTGTAAGAATTCTGCAATATAAATCATTGCCTAAGTTTCTAATAAACAAAATTAATTACAACTTTCCTTTCCATTTTCTTGTTTCTACCTTCTTTCCCCATTTGATAAATAATTCTTTACTTACTATAATTACTGGGCTTCTATGGTATTTGCCTATACCTTATTTATCATATATAAAGGTATAAAAAGGTCAGTTTACTACGCACATTCACTGTTTCTACTGAATTACAGATCTCGATATTGATCTCAGCCCACTTGTAATAGATGACGATGATACATTAGCAATGAGGCCGGCAGATAAGAAGTCTTCTTTGCTTATATCACTGTACACTGTTTACGGTCTCCTATTTCATATGGGCTATCTTTTGAAAAGTAAGCATCATACTGATTGTTTTGTGATGCTTATGTCAAAAATGTTAAGCCAGCAAACCTTTACTGCTTGACTCTGTGAAGTTGCTACCGTTACCAAGTTTGTTCATACTAATTGAGTTACAGTTGTGCATAGTAGTTCCTTGCAAAATTTATTGCATCAAGTCAAAATGTATAGAAATGTGTTTAATAATTGGTCCATTCGATTTATTAGTGCGAGCTTGCATATTATTAGCGATTTTGAATATCTTCAGATACATAATAATAGTACTATTTGCCTATATTTATGTGTTTGATTCAACAACACATTATACCTAAATAGTTAAGCTAAATCCTTTAAAATAATAGCGATTAAAAGATAAGTTATATGTATTTATTCAAAATTAAAAAGTATATATTATAATTGTTGCAGGTTCAGATGTTGATGAGGAAGATGATGATCTTTCTCTTAGTGCAGTCTACAATGCTAATTTGGGTATTTTTACTTTTATATTTATTTGTTTGTAAAAATTACATACATAAAGTTGAGAATAAGAATTCTTATGCACATTGCAGGACATTTATGATGAGACATTTAAATTTCCTATTTAATGATCATTTCTGTATGTGCAAGGTGTGAGCCCTCTAAGTACCGTCAGGTAGAGGCTCGACTTTTCAATAAATTGAACCAAACCATTCTTAACATAAAATCGTACTTTATTAAATTTTTGAATTTATTACACAATTAACGGTGCGCCCTGGCTTTATGTGTGTTACATAATATAGAGCCTATAGCATTTAGGGATCACATACATTCGAGATTAGTGCATTGAAATAAACTGCACATATATGTTGTATTAATATAAAGCTGAAGATATATATCATTCCCCATAGGGACCTTTTTGTGATACATAAATAGTCTATATCACTCAGTGAAGATACAATTTTTTAAAGGTGACAGAATTTTTATTCAATTAGTCCAGTAGTTTTTTTGTGAAAACTTACAAACATACATACAAAAAAAAGCATGAGTATTTCTTGATAATAAATATCATGCATTACCGTTACTGTGACTGTTACCACACAACATTGTTAGCTATTAGTTACATAATTAATTATATTATTTATGTCTCAGAAGAGGAGAGTTCCGCGAGTTCAGTGTACGAGGGTTCCGACGTAGAAGAAGAGGAAGATGATTATGATGATGAAGCCGATGAAGATGGTGAGAATGATGCTGACAAAGAACCCAACTCCAAAGCACAAGGTATATTGTTGAATTATGATGTTGGTTGTGTTTCTTAAAAGTAGTATGATGTGAACAAAATGTTTTAATTGCTTTGAAAATAATTAAAAATGAAGTTTAATGTTTTTTCAAGAGATATTAGAAAAAAAATTAGAGTTCAATGTATTAGTTATAATCCTTACTTAAATATGATTGTGAAATCATTAATTAGATTCATTGTTAAGTTATTTCAAAGTTTTTCTTCCAATACAATTATCGAACTGTAGCATGTGTACCCAGTTATAGGGCTACAATTGAATAAAAATATTTTTATTGGTTAATTAATATGTAACTACTGATAGTCTATTTGACACTCTTTGAGTCATAACTGACTGATACTTCAACTGAACAAATGCAGAGAATGTAGGATTTTTAAATCTCTTCAATATAGCAGCTACTGAATAAATATTTAATTCTGACTTTTATTAAACAGGTGGTGACGAGAACGAACACGGTATCCCCGAGGAGAGTACTCGGGGTAAAAAGCGAAAACACGAAGATGAGGACGAGAATTGATTGTTTGTTGCCTTAAGCGGAGTCATCTTACTAGTTCGTAAGTGTACAGAGCTCCGATGCATCGGACAATAAACCATTCCTTTAGCCGATTGCGGGCGGTCTGTGAGCGTGGCTATTGTTTTGTTATTATATGTGTTTAAACCTACTTTGATTTTTTTTATTTTATGCCGTAAAAAGCTATTAGAAATTTGATTGTGTTTAACATGAATAAAATCTAAACGTTGTATAATGCACAAAACATTATTCTCTTTGAATTATATATATGGATAATTGTGGAAAACCGAAATAAATGTTCAGGTCACGCTTTTTCGCCCGTACGTCGGCAGAGGTCGAACACGGTACATTTAATATCACCTGTAGTTGTCATTCGTGAGATTGTTCCATCTAATGAGGCAACCCTTGTCTTGTTACCCGAGTGAATTTTGAACAGTTTGATGGAATATTATATCATCATAAATCATGTGATGTCTGTTGTGTAACATTTGGAGTTTGTTGTCCGACAAGTTGATGTTTCGATTGAATTGTTTATGTAATAATTTTTTTATTCTATTGACATGCTTAATTTTAGTCTAATCATTGAAATGAAAGTGCATGAATTTAGAAGTAAATAGCTCTCAAAATCTACAATTTAAATGTTAAACTTAGAATTATTAAGTAAATAAACTTGGATAAATAAAAAATTTATGTGCCCTCATTCCTTTATATACTAAATTCCAATGTGGGGATTTCCGCCTGTATATTCAGTAGACTTTGTGATCATACAAAAATATATTGTTTCTATGAAAAAATATTCCCATTTTCTGTAAAGTTGTAAAATTCTAGTGAATTTGTTGGTTTATTTTTTGTTGATTCTATTACGAGAAAAATGTCTCTTATAATACAAAATAAATTTTGTCAATTACCTAGTATATTGGCAAACCAAAATAATGTAAGTTTCTTTTATACAAAATACGATAATGATGTATAAAATGAAATTTTAGGCAAACAACATGATGATACGAAACCCATATTGAAATGGAGTTTGTGTACCAGTAAATTTGTAATCTCACTAATGATAACGATGCTCATCAGTTTTACATAGACACCAACGGGCGTAGATAATAAAAAATAAAATCATATTTAGACTAAATTGTCGAACATCTGATGAGTTCAGAGAATATTTTTCTACACTATTTTTTAAATCTTAAAAGAGCAATTTATGCACGTATGTATAATATCAATGATAATTTATGAAATGTTTGGTTGATGCATCATGGTGAAAGTGCCAGATATGTTGAAGAGAATTTTAGTTAATAATTTTATTGTATTATGTAAGTCATTAAGTTTAAGTAATTTACAACTTGGCCTGTTGATATATATTATATAATCCTATTAAGACTTTATTTCTGGGATTGTAAAATAAAAGATAAATACGATATTGATTGTTTTATTCATACATGCATTTCTTTTATTTCTTCATTGATTTTGTTCCAAAAACTGTTGCAATAAAGTACTCTCTATAGGAATAACTAAGTTCTCGCTGCCGTCCAGTGTTCGTTTAATTTTCACAAGTTTGTGATCCAAGAATTCTGTAAGTTGAGCTCTAAGTGCCAATTCAGAACTCACTAAGAACTGTTCCCTTGACTTTGAGTACAAATCCTTGAATGCAAGGCCTGTAAAAAATAATTAGTTTGCATTAAATATACCTAACAGTGTTCTATATTTCTAAGACACGACCAAGGACCATTGCAAAAAACTGAATATTCAAAACTAAAACATTTATTCAATAAGTAGCGGTCCGCCCCGGCTTCGCCCGTGGTACATATATAGCCTTCCTCAATAAATGGGCTATCTGACACTGAAAGAATTTTTCAAATCAGACCAGTAGTTCCTGAGATTTGTGCTTTCAAACAAACAAACAAACTTTTCAACTTTATAATATTAGTACAGATAAGATTTCATCACGAAACACTTATACCGTCATTACAGTATAATATATCAATATCAAATAAGATTTACTTACTTGATATTTCATAGTCCAACTTGAACTAGCTTTCAAAATATAACGATTTCATCATTTTAATCAATAAAGAGCCTATGTTATGACTAAATTAATAAAACTTCATATAGGTAGGTAGTTAGTAAATTGTGTACCTTGGTAGTGGGTCTGCTTCTGGTTTTCGAGCTGATATTCAATGATAATATTGAATATACCTCTAGCGTTAGTTGTGAGGGACTGATAGACACTTTTCAAAGAAGATAACTGTAATGCACCACTTCTCTGGGTCATGAGAGAGTTTTCAAATGAAGTCTCTTCTGTGTATGGTAGGAATGTTGTGACATCCCACCACGTGAAGTTGAACTTACTGAGCTTAGAGTGATCCCATACTGGAATAAATGCAAGTTTTAATATTCTATTATTGCTACTTTTTTATCATGTACTTGGTGGCAAAGCAATCATAAGATGTAAGGATGTGTGTGCGTTTGTTGCTCTTTCACGCAAATACTACTGAATCGATTGCAGTGAAATTTGGTACGTAGACAGCTGGACAACTGGAATAAAATATAGGCATGCCAAAGCGTGCTCGATTCCCTCAACAAAACCACAAACCGTCACAGAGTTTATTACTCCTCCGAAAGATATCAACAAATATATAATTTAGATGTAATTTTTTAGTCATTTAGTAGGCCTCAGAGTACCAAACTAATTATTGTACATAGAGATATAAGTAGGGGATAGTGAAAAGTAAAACAGTGTTTATCAGGTCAGCTTGTAAGACTTAGTTAGTAGTTTAAAAAATATCCACATACTTACACAATGGAGCATTTATATGATCGATAGTTGCGATCGTATGCACATTTTTCAATTGCGAGATACCAGCAAGAACTGACTGCGCTTTGCTATTCCGTAACATGGTTCCATCAATATTGTGTATAATTAAAAATAAATCAGTCTCATTTTCATGTAATTGGCTATCAATTATTTGTATGACGTCACTAATATTTGATGGTACATGAGTATTGCCAAGAAGATCAACGACAATCGCCTCTAAAACATTTTTGATGGTGAGACTTGGGAAAAATCCGTTTATAACGATACAGGGTGTGTTATGCAGTTTCTCTTGTTGAAATTTGTGTAGTATGGAGCGTTTTGATCCTATTCCATAGAGAATAATGTTGAAATTTTCGCTGAGCACATACAGCCATCGGTCATATAAATAGTCGTAGCTTTTCATCAAGTCTTTTATGCGAGTTTGATGTTCGTCCGATATGTGCACATCTATGTCTTTTATGTTATCGTTCAAATTCATGTTCTTTAATCTTGATAAAGTGTGATCTGATGTGGTTATCTGAAAGAAATAAATACTCATTAATAATATTATACTAATAAATTTTTATTAGATATTTATATTTTGTTATTCATATATATTAGATATTTATTTGTATGTGGTAGTCGAGCACGCTTCGGCACGAATTGGGCCAGATCACACCGGGGAAGTACCACACCCCCACAGAAAACCGGCGTGATATATACTGCTGCATACTGCTGTTTTCGTTCGTTGGGTGGGGGAGCCGGAAGTTCATATCCTTTTCCTTAGCCTTCCCAATCCTTTACGCCACTCCAAATGTTCATGGGTGGTGTTAGCGCTTACCATCAGGCGACCTACCAGCTCCATTGCCAACACAAGGACTTAAAATATATATATATATATAATATGTCCATTTTCGGGTGTGAAACTATCTCTGTATCAAATATCATTCTCATTCTAGCTAAAATTTTCGGTTTATTTGTATTTCTTATTGAATTAAATTATAAATTACAATCTCTACTATATAATTTTAAACGCGAAAGTAACTCTCTTCTTCACACCGATACCACTGAACAAATAGTAGCCTAAACCACTCAAGGATTTTTTCTGAAGAGTTTGCAAGAATGTTAAATATTTATCTAGTAGTTTTAATGGAAACAAATAACAAAATATAGCCATAACACAAACAAAACAAACCTTTTTACTTGAATGCATCATGAAATAATTATCTGGTGTAACAATATATTCTGAATCTTTTTGTTTCATTCTGTTGCCTCTGTTCCGAACTGGCTTTGATATTTGTTGAGGCTGTTCTTCAACTTCTGACTCGGAGTTTGATGAAGCTTCACTCTGGAAAGTATAAAATATAGACTCAAAAAAATAAGGATTACATTGTATCTTAAATAATTCAAAAAAGTAAATTAAGCATGCAAGCAATTATGATGTTTTATGTTATGTTAACTCATATTATCCTGTCATATTCATATTTGAATGATGTTTCATAGAAAAATATGTATGGTATATAAAAATGTCTATAATAAGAAAAAAAATCAAGTAATTCAGAACAGGGTGGTACTCAATATCATAAAATGCAAATGAAACTTGTCAAATATCTAGTTTTATAATAAAATACCTAATGCCCTAAATTTAAATGCCTCTAA
The DNA here is from genome assembly GCF_012273895.1 of Zerene cesonia. Taxonomy (NCBI): domain Eukaryota; kingdom Metazoa; phylum Arthropoda; class Insecta; order Lepidoptera; family Pieridae; genus Zerene; species Zerene cesonia. The sequence goes on along the minus strand of NW_024045132.1, from coordinate 1,346,197 downwards.
AATTAAAGAAGCAATAAAATAATTACCTTGAGAATTATGCATTCTTAATTTTAGCTCGATGAAACATTGTGAATTAGGATTTTAATCAATTTTAGTTTGCAAGATGTTACAATAACAAATAAGTGTAAATAATGAGTACAAATTTGGCTACTCTCTTGTTTATTGGGATACAATCCTATTAATATTATAAATGCGAAAGTTTGTAAGTATGGATGTATGGATGTTTGTTACTCTTTCACGTAAAAACTACTGAACCAATTGCAATGAAATTTGGTACGTAGACAGCTGGATAACTGTAATAACATATAGGCAACTTTTTATTCCGATATTCCTACGGGATACGGACTTACGCGGGTGAAACCGCGGGGCACAGCTAGTAAGTTATAACTAAATGTATACTTGCCTCTTCATCACTCTTATCTGGTACAAAATCACTGCTACTGCCGGAAAAATCACTTTCTCCACTTTCAGAATCTACTTCTTGGATTATTCCTGAGATTCAGATAAAAATGTGTTTAATATTTTATGTAAACATTTATTTTGTATATTAATTAAATTATTATGGTTTACTCATGGTTCACTCATGTTTCCATTGTATGTTTGATTCCTATTGATTAAAACCCTACTGTGATCCGGGAAACTGCTTTAGTGAAGGGGCCACGGGAGCTGGTTAGAATATTTCTGCGACCATCTTCTTCACACCTAGACCACTATACTGATTTAGTTAAAATTTAGTACAGAGATAGTGTAAAACCCAAGAAGGATTGTAGTTTTTATCCCACAAGAACAGGAACTATGGTGTAATCCCATAGGACTGGCTTTCTTTTCCTTTGACTACATGCACACATTGTAAACATATCAGTTAAGTGTTACTATATGTCCAAGAATCTCAGAAAACACAGTATGCCAATATGGTTGATGATTGCATAAACTCTCATAGGAGTCCTGTCCTTGCAATTGGAACAATTTTGACCTAATATTGGCTATTAATTTTATAACAAAAACATAATTCTACAGTGATGTACTTAGCTATAAGGATAGGTTAAGTGTTTGATTTAATAAACAATTTGATTTGAATTTGATAAATTCCCTTACTTTTCTTGAACAAGCTAACTACTTGCTTTGGTGTAGCTTCAACTTTATTCAGGTTTATACTTTTCCTTGGAGTTTTCAGAGGACTGCTTATTGAAGGAGAGTTTCCAATAGCTGACTTCACTTTGTTTTGGAGACCAAGTCTTGAATATCGGGATTGAAATTTGTACATGTCTTGACCTTCTACATCATCATTACCAAAAAGAGCTGAAAAAGAATAATTTGTGGTTATCAGGTATTTTTAATTTTCCTTTATTCACTATTTTCCTGTTGATTTCCAATTGAATAAAAAAAAGATTTGTTTATATAATGATGAGTAAAAACTAACCTTTAGATTTTTGTACTGGAGCTTCAACAAGAAATTCTTCATCTGAGCTTATATCATTAACAGTTTGTCGTTTTACCGGGGACTTTGCGAAAAATTCGCTGTACCTTTTTGGTGTATTTCTATGCCTGGTGGCTCTTCTAGGAGTGCTAAGTACATTTTCTTCCTTATTTTCTGCTTTAAATATGAAAAATGAAAAACATTATAAAGAAAATTCATCACACAAGTCAAATACAAAATAACATGTGGTTTCGTAAAATATGATAAACAAACCATCGTCATCCTTTGCAAAACCAAAGTTTAACTTTAAATGCTTAGACATTATTGTAATTGTAATTTGGTTTTAAAGCGACACACACTTATTAATAATCATTTATTAGTACAAAAATAAATGTATTTGATAATATAAAGCTGAACAGATTATTTCTCTCACGCGCTTTTTGTTTGAATTTAAAAAATAAATTATGTTGTAGTTGTAGTCCTTTCTTTAGGAAGATATGTATAGACTTAAGACTATATTATAACGTCATTTACAACGTGGACGAAACCAGTGGGCAATCTAGCAAACTTTAGCAAAATAAATAAATATTAATTTACACGCGCCAAAACAAACTTCATAGTTCAAACTTCAAAGCAGAAATTGCTCACTTAAAATATTGATGACAGTGACAGTGACTTTTAAGATAGATAATATAAAATATCTTTATGTAGATAACGTTCGTTTAAAGTAATGATGAATTTTAGAGTTTCACCATTCATAGTAGTCCGGTCAATTTAGACCAAAAAATGAGGGTGAAGTTACATAAAGTCCCAACAAGCTGAATTTCTGTGAAGTT
>NW_024045132.1:1340068-1342944 GCF_012273895.1 Zerene cesonia | reverse complement strand
TTTTAAACAACTTCACAGAAATTCAGCTTGTTGGGACTTTATGTAACTTCGAATGTCTAAATTGACCGGACTATAGCTTTTATATCAAATGGCTCATTGCATTTATTTTGCCTAACCTAATACAAATCTAGTCTTTACAAATAATATATTGTCTTTATAAAATACATCCATTATTCGAATAAAATGCGGAGACAACTCCGGGATTACGATTAAGCTTCCCGTATGTTATAGCTTTCCAGGTTTTTTCTCAGTAAAGACACCATCAAGTGGTGTAATCTATACTAATATTATAAAGCTGAAGAGCTTGTATGTTTGTTTGTTTGAACGCACTAGTCTCAGGGGCTACTGTTCGGATTTGAAAAATTCTTTCAGTATTAGATAGCCCAATTATTGAGAAAGGCTATAGGCTGTATATGTACCACGGGCGAAGCCGGGGCGGACTGATAGTATAATATAAAGGTGTGACTTTTATATAAAGCCAACGGTTTGGTTTCCTGGCGAGTAATATGATTTAAAAAAATCTGATGATGCAGCTTTAGCTTTCTTCAAAATCGGCCTCGTGATTCCTTTCAGTTTTTAAACCTGTTATAGATTCCACGCTCAATTAAAATATTCACCTGTATAATTTGTGATGATATTATATTGTTTCTGTACAATCTTATTAGAATATCTCTCCATAGTATTATATATTTCACTACTATTCAATAAAACATTTTACAGAATTATATGTGTTATTGTAAAGTAACGAATATTGTATTCGTAAAAAATAAAAATATTGCTAACCCGATTTATCTAATGAAATTTTACATAAAAACTACTAGAAATCCACAATACATATAGGTACCTACGCGATAGGTCAATAAAAAAATGTAATGAAATAAAAATCCAATATTAATATTACATCATTTCATTTATTTCCTCAACTTATTGAAAATTTCGAAAATCACAGTTATTACTTCTGACAATTGTTTCGTAACTATCATATTACATGACAACAGCTGCCAGCTATTATGGATAGTGGGTACAAAATGGTATTATAAACTTTATTGGCCGCAGTATTACTTACATATTGGCTTGTAATCCTATTATATATAATTATTGGTACAATCTCCCTTCAGTTGCATACGAACCGTGAACATTTCCATTAATAGGCAACAGTTATTACTTAATATTTAAATAGGAATAAGACTGATAAAGTTTAAAAAATAGATTTTTCATTAATGAGCGGAGGTGAGCATAAATGAAGTGTGTTTTTATTATTACATGACTTGGAAGGACAAGAAAAACTGACAAACAAACCAACAACATAAATATCAATTATTTGTAATTAAAAAGACAAGTTTGCCAATTCAAACGAAAAGCTTACACATTGTTAAATACTATTATATAAACTTACAAATGAAAATCACAATATGTCCTTGGAATAACACCAACAAACTCAGACAAATAATATGGTGTTGTCTGCATTAGCTTACGTTTTAGTACTAAGATATTAATTACATTTTAATGGTGGGATCGTAGATCATCTATATACAACACCAACAATTTCAATAGACTTATTACAATCACTCGAGTCACCTAACTTATAAACCAATGTCACATAGTTTTTTACAGTGAATTTTTAGTATTTCGGTCAAAGGTAAAAGGCGATTTCGCTAGTGAACTCACGTGACCTGAATGTAGACAATAATGTACAAAACTATGTTACACAACTTTATGTAGATTTATTGCATTCAATTACCACGCTACTTCAAGTATGATCAAAAGTGCTACATTTTAACATCTCTAACAATACTTCATTCATATAAAAACCATTTTAAGATACAATTACTAATAAAATAACTTGTAAACAAGCTCAAATATTGTTTTCTTGGTGTGTTAGCCAATACAAGTAAATCCTTTACAATTGAATATTTCATGTCATAGACAGGTTTAAAATATACATTATACTGAATACAAGCAATAATTTACATAAAAACATAACCATAAAAACATTCACAGAAACGACATTACATAAAATAGTTTAATAAATCCAAGACTACTTGGAAAAAATCTACAACGCGCAAAAAGCGTCCAGCATTTAATGTACATAATATTAATATGTAATTAATAAGAGCGGTGCTAAACCGCATGAGAAATAAACACATTAGGACCGAATATTGTCTTGAGATCAATCAAAGTGAACAAGAATCCGCAGATTCACTACACAACACACATCATACGAACACAACCACCGGCCAATCTCACACTAGTCTATTTTACTTGTACGCGATACGGAGAGTATAAAAAATAACTACGTCACGGACAGGGCTCTACGTCAGTCACATCAATTCCGTTGCAGAGATGTCGACCGACCCACGACGAACATCCGAGTCGCTGATCTCGTGCCTTTGGCAACGACAAACAATCAAAATGCTAGTCGGCTGATATTTTTCTTTCAAAGACACTTGGAAAAACAATACACTACTCAAATGCGCAATTACACACTTGAACATTTTCTATCACCGTGTGTAGTTTGTCAGGCTATGCTCTTTTCATATTGCAATTTTCGTAGTGGGTGAGCGGTTAACCATTTTCTTTCTACACTAAACTCTTAAATATTTCCATAGTGTATAACCATCAAGCAACCTTACCACACTACACTTAAATCCGATGTATACAAGCAGACTAGTTTTCGCTACACTCCAAAACCAACGCACAATCAGCGTAGCGTTGCACAAAATACCCTTCATTCGGTAAGAGCGGACTAGTTCTCATCTCCTCATCGAGCGCATTGCTCCATTGCATTCAAACAGAGCGCTTCCGTCGAAATCACGTATAGTTCCGTCGTCCGTCCGTCTATCCGGCGTAGAATTCGAATATCGCGCCGTCCGCGT
>NW_024045132.1:1298674-1339930 GCF_012273895.1 Zerene cesonia | reverse complement strand
GCGGGGGCCGCGGGGGCCACTAGGCCTGCTTGACGCGCTTGCGCGGCGGGCCGATGGGCGGGATCTGCTGCTGCTGCGTGGCGAGCGCGCGGAACGCCTCCGCGATGAGGTGCGGGTGCGACGAGATCATGTTCTTCCAGCCGGTCGTGTCCATCACGTCCGTCGCGTGACTCCTGAAACACACCGGCGCACACTAAAACAAATGCCGCGTGACGTGCCGACGCGACAACGTGCTACTGTTCTTATAGACACTAATACAATAAATGTCTCGAATGTTACATCAAAAATGGTGACAAGATATTATTACAAGTTTTAGTATAATTATAATAACTCTAAAAGAAATCGGATGTTTAATTATATTTATCCCACTCGATTTGTTACAAGTAATAATACATTATATTATTCTTTAATATAATTACTTAAGCAGTATATACTTGATTGACCAAGGATCCTTAAAAATACATCAGAGCTATGTTTTCATAATGAATTCTCTATATTTAAATCATAATTCAGAAGTAAGAAAATAAAGTTTAAGGAAAATTGAAACGATAACAAATCTAAACTATGTACTCCACTTCCAGCAGATTATGATATCCAAACATCCTTGATATCTATTATTAGAATAAACGCATGAGCGTATAATCCATCAAAATAATATTCTATTTATCATTTGAAATACTTCCTGTTCATAAAACATTATCTTATCACACAAAAATATAGATAACGGGACTGACGTGTTAATGAAGTCGATGGTTTGTGCCTTCAGTTGGTCCGCAGAATGCAAGTCGGCCAGTATGAGAGTGTCAGCGGCCGTTTCTACCGATAAACTTAAACAGAGAGCCTCTTCGCACATCACTTTTAATCTGTCCAGAGCGTACTGTAAAAAGAACAAACATTTCTTAGAATTTATTTACAATAGGTACAGCACTTACGTTATTCAATGGAAATCATAGTAATCATATATATCTAGGTTTTTGAGTATATTTCCATGAGAGGTATGAGAGTATATAATCTTTAATTAGACGATACAAAGAATTTGGCTATTTTTGAGGTTCAGTTAAACATAATTATTAATAAAATTAAAACACAAGATAAAAAGAAATCGATGTTATTATATTGGCAAAACATCGTACCAATTTTTCGTTGCCGGAACGTAAGCTTCTCCCACCCTTTTACTTACTTTTCGTGACCTAATTTAATCTTTATTTATAACCTACATTATTATAATAATTTTATCTTCGCTTCGACATACTAATATAACAATACTAATAAATATTTCACATAATTGGATAACAAGAGCAACCTTTTTTAATATTGTCTAATTAAAAAAGAAAAGCATTAATTTACATTATTTAGGGCGACCTCGGCCACTGCAATGTTGCTTGTACCGAAAAAAATATAGCTTTCACACAGAGCATTGGTAAAAGCTAAAATTACTTAGCCCACTTTCACTTTATGGCTATAATGTTTTCATTTACCTTCTTTAAGATGTACATTGGGCAATACATTCGCAACAAATTATGCAATAGCTCATTGCGTGTGTGTCGCTATGTTTATAGGACACATTTGAATACATATTGTTACACGCGACGTTTTCCGTCTTAACTTTGAATTATATGTAATCAAATCATCACTTATTTACTGAATGTAGGTTCACCAGATTAGTTGAGAAAGTGGTTAATTTCGTATTCTATTATACCTACTACTAATTCTAATTAATGTTAATGTTTAATATTCAAGATTACAGTGTTGTGTGTAAACATAAAACATGGATCTATTCATTGTGAAACATTTATTTTTTAATTTGAATCTCAGTTAAAGTATAAATATAACTTTCTAATCTGAGGTTACATATTGCATTTTTAAGAAAGGCAGTTGAAATTAATGTTATTTATGTGGAGGCTTGTATCTGTGTATAGTTTTGCGTGGTGTGTGTGACAATATTAATGAATGGCTGTTAATGTATTTTTGCAGATAGCTATTTCAAATTTATTACATAAGATGTAAAAAACTTGACAAAACACTATTGTTTCCGTTACCTAATTTACAGGGAAATGCCTATAACACTATGTCATATAATGAACTTCGTTTTTTTGTTTTTTTTTTTTATATTTTGGTAGGTAAAATTTTAAATATGGAATTTTTTATTATACCTTATCCGCCGCCGCCAACAGATCGTCGGCCATCTTGTCCAAGTTCGGCGCCCTGTCCGTGTATATGAAGCGCAGCATCTCCCGCAGCACCTCATGATCCACGTCCGTGATGTCCACTCTGTTCCTTTTCCTCTCCTCCATCTCGTGTTCGAACATCGCCGCGAACACAGGACTCCGCGCTGGAATATTTTTTTACATATATAACTATGGAGATAACAAAACGTGTACTGCTTCAAAAGTTACTACTAAAATAAACAATATGAAATAGACATTGTAAACACAAAAAATGATCCTACAAGGTGAAGTTACTTCCAATATAAAATAATAATCAAGGCATAACATACATTCTCTTTTATTTTTCTTAGCTTTTTCAAAGTGAAGGCATTTACAATGGAAAAGGAATAACTTAAATGTAGTAAAAAAAATATTAAAACCCAACTAGCCACGCACACTTTCAAAAAAAGAATAAAACGGTTTTTTTTTTACTCACCTGCCAGTATCGCTTTGTGCGCCTGAAACTCCCTGCCACCGACCGCCAACGTGACGTCAGAGAACCGTTCGCTGTCGAACAGCGCGCCGAGATCATCGGACAACCGACACTCGGGCACTTTGAATTGCACCACGTTGCTCTGCCCGCTGATGTTTATACTGTCCGCGACAACTGACACTTCGCAAAATATCGTCAGCTTGTCCTCCGGCAGGAGACCGTTCGCCTCGTCCAATAGGAAATCTCTGGAATTGCGTATAAATGAAATTTAATTATTTGTTCACACATACACTTGTATGTGTTGTATCAAAACATCAACTCTGAAATATCTATGTATATTAGTTGTGACGGGCCTTTTTGCACTTTTATTTTGTAACGAGAATTATTATTAATCATAAAGACAAACGACTGGTATCTTTTTAGTTTAGCATTTCCTATTCCAAACTATTGGATACACTATTCCATCAAAAAATCTTTGTTTTGCTACAATAATTTTTTTTTATGTATACTTTTAGCGCCAAATATCCAAATTCGTTATTTTTAAATTTTTATATACTCAGTATCACTCACGACTAAGACGAATCTACTGAAACCACTCACATAAAAATATGACAAGTTGTTTAGGCTCCAAGGTGTGCAAAAGAAATATAAATTCTTCCTCCTGTCCCAGACGGGAGAAGAGAACAAGAAATAGAACAAAAGTTGTCCGCAAATAAATTGTTCGCAATCAAATTTACGTAAATATTCACTTTAGAGTCATTTAACTAGATATACTACGTTACGATATGTCATATCCGCTATATATATACTATTAGAATTTCCACACTTTCTGGAAGTTGTTATCAACGAGCGCGTCGTGTGAGGAATTCTATCATATCTCTAGCATTTCTAGTTCCTGCCCTACAATCGTATTCCGATTCGAGCCCATTGGAGCTTACCGACACATACCAAACTAATTAGAACGGATGCTTATTTGCTAATTATCATGTGACACGTTTTGCCCCTTTGGTTCCTTGCGACTATACAACAGAAACCTTATTCAGCAACGCATTTATTTTAAATTATCATAGTAAATGTTACTCAGTATTCTGTGACTGTCACATTGTATCCAATTTTATACAAAGTTGTATATCACAAATTGTTTTATAAACGAAGTGTGTTACAGAAAATAATAACCATGCATACTTAGATAAATAATAATAAACAAACGGAAAATTTCAATTTCTACTACAGTTCTTTTTTTAAAATTGAATTTGGAATAATTCGCGTTCGCGGATGGAAATTGTAACGGTTTCGAGTGGTCGATAAGAAACATTGATAAAATAAACGGTATAGGTACGTGTAGATTGAATCATCGAATGTCAAATTTTTAATATGTTACGTAAGGTGAGAATCACTAGATAATTACCGGTGTATTTTTCGCACAATTTAAAAAGAAATAATCTACATTCCTATTTTAATAAAATGAGAACTCGACGACCTCCGCGATAAACCAAGTTACAAAATCCTCAGATATCAAAAACACAAGCGTAAAGCATTGACATAAAAATAAAGATGGAGATTAGTTTATAAATAAAAAAAATATTTTATAAAAAACTATAAGAATAGATACTGAATAAAAGGAAGGAGAGATAATAGGACATTTTATTTAAATTAAACATTTTTAAATATTTTTATTAAAATAAAGATTATCCCACAAATTTTCATTAAAAATCCATTATAAATTTATCTGTATCATAGACCGTCTTTCATTCGTATTCTAGCGCCAAGTCTGTAACAAGTTACAGAAAAAATAATGTTGGCCATGTGAGTTAAAATTATACTGACATATTTGTATACAGTATATTTAATTATATTAGATTTAATCAATGAATTAATTATAAATGTATATCTAAATCGAAGTATGCAACACGCGTGTTTATCAGCGAATGCGCAGGTCTATAGCATTGCGCAATTGATAAGAAGCTAAATGCGATTGCGGTTATTAGGATAGTTAATGTTTGCAGTACTGCATAATCCGAACTACAAACCTTATTTCGTAGTAATTGAGATGTGTACCGTTATTGAAGCGATCTTCGCGTTTTCCTCCATTGTTGTAACAAATCGAACAATATTGAGTTTAATGATTTGAACAATTGGCAGGGACAAGCAGAAATATATGTATAATATTTATAATATGAACAGTTCTATTTTTTTGAGGAAAAAGCGTTTGATATCCTTATCGTTATTCCAATTTGTTTTCCATGTATGGATTCCATTATTAACCTAACATCCTGTCATAGCGATGTTCATTTATTCTGTTGTTATTGATTATTGTTTTATTTATTAATTTTATAAGATTCAAGTTGAAGTAGAATGAATTGCATCTTTACTAACATTCTAAGTTTCTTAGTACATTATTTCATAAAACGCAATCAGAACGAAAACATGAAACATGATCATATTATGTATAATGTAGATATACGGAGTTTTCCGCATAGTCCATATTATGGGATCCATAAAAGTGCGGCGTATAGCATTTTTATGGTAATTGCATCGGCATGTATACTCCATGTGACTTATTAATCTAACAATGAGACTACTCGTAGTTGCGTGTCACGTGTGCATGTACATAATACAATTATACTTGCCTTCTGATAAACTTTTTGAATCCCCAATCCTTGCCCTGAACGAATCTGTACGCGCGCTGTGACTCCATCGCTTTAGTTTCTTCCCGTTTCGCGTTTAATATTGAAAACTTGAACTTTGCACGCACTTCTGACTTATTACATGACACTAATAATAAATATAACGATAAATAGTCTTTGCTCTCTTCATCGAGTCCTTTTGGATTAACACGAAGACACCATTTTAATTTATCACTAGCACCAGCTGAGAATGTCGATGATTTTAACACTTCACCCATCTCTTCCCTACAAAAACTAAAATTATTGATTGTCCACATGTAGCTGAATTTAACCACTTTCACCTGTAACAATAGAAAGGATATTTATTAATTATTTTGTTTTGTTAGATTTCTCCGTATTAACTATAGCTATTTGAACAATCCTCTTTTTAATATAGTTAAACAGTTGTAATTTTATAGACGTAGTTCACGCCGATTTACATAACTATTCCTCAGGTGCACGACATCGTGCGTGACATCATAAGATACAATTTAGGCCTATAAGTAAAGAGAACGTAGCGCAAAAAGAAATGTGTATATCCAAAACTTCACATATTTTCACAGCATATTTTAATGACCATAAATGTATCTTATCGTCCGACGCGTTTGTCGCTAAAAGCATAAATCAATATTTATCCATACAATTGAACATATTAAACGAAGAGTCAACAATTCTAAAAGTTTTTTATAACAACCCTATTTAAATAAACACGGGGCTGATACGGACTTTTTATAAGGTGTCCTCAATTAACTCCTATAAACTGTAATACAAGCGGTGGCTTAGATGCCGCTTTACGACTTCATTTATTACAAATAAAACTTTAACGCGTGTACCGCAGCCAAGGTTCAAGGTCGGCTTTTGTTTTTATAATAGCTTACTCGAGATAATACTTAATGGATCGAATTATTTATCAATTGACAGACAATTCGTGTCTGTACAATTCACAATATATATCAATATATGTATTCTATTTCGAAACAAGCATTGCCGATAAACCACAGCTAAGTTGGAGATCATTAAGACGGAGAAATAATTCGGACGCGTATTTTACCGGCAAACCTAATTAGATTCAGTATTAACAAGTGCCTTGAAACGTTTTTTTTTTATTTTGTTTGTTTGCAATTTCCGCGAATAATATCAATACTGCTATCGATTGCTGGTAACGGAGGTGATATTTCAATTTTGAGTGTATAGGAGCATGATCGCACTAAGGTCAGGACTGGGTGAGCGTCGATGTAACTTGGTCCCTGGTCGTTGCCCCCGACCGTTGCTTGACTTGCCAGCTTGCTTGCGGTGCTGTTGGGGTCTTCGCCCGGTCGACGACCCACGCCAAGGCCGCCCGCATCATCCCCGTTTGCGGACTTGCCAAGTGCCAGTACCACTTGCTAAACCCAGCATCGACTCAACCCAGCGCTGGTGGTATTCGATTTTGAAGAGGACAACGTGGCGTAGAGGTTTCTGAGAGTTTCTACATTTCGAGAGTATGTAAATTTCGTTTCACCTTGGTCTATTTTTCTTTAAATGCTCATACTTGGTATTTGTATAATAATCATAGTAATACCGCGGTGCTGCCAAGTTAGCTAATTTTGGAGTGATCCGGCGTCATTTTAAAATCTTAAATACGTTACATATAGCCAAATTCAAATGATACAGGTACACTTCGCTAATCGTCTTATAAATAATTTCTGAACTGCCAAAGAGTTTGTTATTAAATGCCTTCATATTATGATTAAGCAACTATCACTTAACATTCTAGTTGCGTTATTCAAAGGCCACATATACCTTATTTCTTTATCCATTGATTTGGAAATACTGAATGTATCAGTTAATAAAGTTTGTCATGAGAAATCACAACCGATACAATATGTAGATAACATTCAATGGATAGTGTGAATATAATTTATTATCTACATTTATGATTTTCTACACTTAATCAGACATATTGCGCATTTTGTTTTCTTTAGATAATACTGTAATTGCCCGTTTATATGTTCATATTTTGAACTAGCGGTCCGCCCTGGCTTCACCTGGGGAACATACATGATATCCTATACAACCTAAGGACCACGTGCAAAGAATTTTTAAAATATGTCTGACTTTTCCTAAGATTAGCGCGTTTAAACAAACATATTCTTCAGCTTAATATTATTAGATTAAATGTGAGTGTACACATTAATTATTTGTATAAAATAGACGAAGCGTCGACATTTACAATCACGCGTATTTAGATTCGCCATGACACGTGTTGTTATTCCGCCGACGTACCAGGAAGTACGTAATAGTCGTTAATAATTAAAAGCTCGACTTAATTATACATTACAAAGAATCAGATTAGAGCGATGCCGTTATATTATCATAAAGTCGAGAAATGGGAATTCGATTGTGTGGGACCTTAATAAGTAGTCGTTCCGTTCATTCTCATAAAAGCACCGTTATATTTCGCGTACTAAATAGATTTTTGGCAAAAAGTACCAAAAAGGCATTACCGGGCCGTCGCAGCCGTGCAACGGTCGTTCCAATTCCAACGTATTCTAAACCATCATCCGGCAGGAAATAAGAGTATAATTTGATGTTTCGAACCAGCGCTGTTATTATCTATACCAAATAAATAATGTCTCTTATTGTTGCACCTTCATCTCTAGTAAGGCCTAGAACTAGAGAAACACAACTGAATTGTTATTTCTATAATTAGATTTAAGGCTTATTAGTTATTGACTTTTTATTATAAGTATTATACGTGGACATCTAAAACATTACGAACAGTAACAATCAACCAAGGGCAAAATCATAAGCATTTAGTGCACTAGGAAATTGCAAATGCTTGTATCCATCATCGATTAAAATATCACACACGTGTACCAAGTACATACCCCGCCAAAGCCGCGAACTAACAAGGAAACATTAGTTTTCATGTAAATACGATTAGCGAGCAACGTCAAGATCGTAGATAACAAGTACGATAAACAAAGTTATCGGGATGTAGTAACTCCGTAACCATCAAAGCCGTACATAGGATCGTCAAGATTTTACGACTTACGCGTCATTGACCACTCGGTTCGTCATGCTTTGTACCTATTCTAGAAACGGTACCGTTCAAAAAGAGTAACGTGGATGATACCGTCTTAAATAAATATCATTTTAATAATGAACGGCTTATTATAAACCATATACGTCGTTGTCATCATATGATAATTACGAGCTAATCACGTCATTCTATTAATATTCAACCTGAGGGGACTCCAGTCGACTCAACATGCCATCGATTTAAATATACTGCGGCATTAAAATTTTTAGTTTATAGTAATGTTTTTCTAATATATAGGGCAATGCAGTGTATATGTTCGCATGGTAATATAATTGTGGTTCGAACATTCCGTTGAAATGTGTGCCGTAACTCTTGAATGCGCTCGAAAACGCTCCGGAAAGTATGACGTGGGCACGTGGCTCTAAAACCCCGATAAGAAATAATGATTCATGGCCAAAAACGATGTTACTGACGTCACTCATTTCAATGCCCCTATAACGACCATCACAATAGTGATGGTCATTATAATGTAGGCTTAATCGTGTCCGTGCCAGTGAGTGATCAGTTTCCTGTATCTGTAACGTGTGCAGTTACATTTACCCGTTGCGCTTGTAATGAGAATCACTTTAGACTCTAGAGTGTACGCCGTACCTGTGTAAAACACCAGTTCTCCGCGACGGGCGTGTTCCCGTCGTGCAACGGGCTGGGCACACGGCTCACCGCCATACCACCGGCGCCGTTCGAGGACACGCGCGCCGACTGTGGAGCGGGCGCGCCGCCGCCCGACCCTCCACCGCCGCACTCACTGCCCGACGCGAGCCTGGAAACACAACGTTCGCATGTCATGTGTGCTGCTAACGGAGGAGGAACGAGAACAGAATTCTACTAATTCTGTTGATAAAAACAATATTTTTGATTCATTGAACATTCAACCTTGAAATGGGAGATTGATAAATGTTTTCTGACCCCTATAAAACACAGATATTTTTGTATTCCACACCATAAAGGTCTTATTATAAATGCATTGACTCTTTCATGTATAAATCGACAGTAACAATAAATATAATTAAGCTATATTTAATTATTAAAAAAATAAATAAATAATGCCAATGAATGAAAATCAAATTAAAGGGGACCTCCGTTATTGTTATGCTTCTTTGTTTTTATTCTACTTTCAATGCAAGTTTTTTGCCGAGGGAGGAAACCGGAAAGCGCACGGTGTAGGCCACAAGTCGCAACCGCGACAACCGCCACGACCATCAGGATGCGAGGTCTTTGTAAGTGCAAATTGTAGCAGTGCAATTCTTTTTCCGCACATGAAGCAGGACGATCAAAATCATTAAGGTCAGGACATTGATGAATAACCCTGGTTTAGTTAATAGCGTTAATTAAAAGGTTCACAGATAAATCCTATTCGCAAATATTACATTTAGACTTGGAGCTTAGCTACGTACGAAATAAAAAAGGAAGTATAATGAGTACTATAATAACACACTATCGGCGTTGCATTAACCTTATTACAATATGTGCAATAAAAAATGAGATCATTGTTGTTTTGATTAATCATTTAATGAAATGTGTATGACCTTTTGTAAGTGTAACAATTATTTTAACTACTGAAGTGACCTAGTGACCGAGTGGCAACTAGCAATACTGGCAAATTCACATTATGCATCGTGAAGCAACAATAATTTAAGTCATTGAGCGAACTCATCTTAACTCTAAACTGGGCTATAAAATATGCACGCATTGAGAGCAGGCGCTTTGTGAGCTGACCACGAAAAAGGACTGAACGTTGTTAAAAAGCATGTCAAGTTTCGCTGTTAAATTAAAGTAGGACTTGTACAATACGAGACACTGCCGTTCTGTGAGACTTTCACGAACTGGGCTTTCGATTACCAAATACGCGTTAGAATCTGTGTCAGTTTCATCACCATACTGCATCCGTTCATAGGTTGCGTGCAGTAGCTTTGTTTGAACGTATGAGGCGCTACGGCAGCTGCGTGGCGTCTGACCAGTCGCAGGGCGAATACGAAATCCTGCAATAATATTATGTACGAGACGACAGCGAAGCCAACCGGTTGCATTTGCCAGAGAGCATCCAAACCGGTATATAAAGGGTTAACAACGATAAAAAATATAGGGGCTATTATATTGTTTTTCATTATGGCTGCCCTAGCACTCGAAATCATGATAACAGAAATAATGAAAATTGTGTAAATATATTATATCAAATGCATTTTATAATTGGGAGGCCGTTTAAATTTATTACGTAAACCAAATAAATAAAAGGACAATCCGATAACGGCCTACCGGAAACCGCAACAAACGTTATAATGGAGGTCAACCAGACCGAAGAATACATGTCCCATTCGTTAAGGACAAAAAGAAAAAAAAAAACACAACAATGAAATAAACTTCCAAGCAAATTGACACACCGCTGATCGCGCCGGGAAACTTTAATAAGACACTAACGAAAGTAGGCTACATTAATTTCATTAATCGGCCTAACCCAGAAAGCCAAGCGACGATCCGAGAAGTGACAGAAATAAGGTCTGCTCCACAAATAAAATTGACATAATAAAGCTTGAAGAAGAATCAAACCAGTACACATTACGTTGCATGCATATTAGTCACCAAGCAATTGAACAATAAAACTCTGGTACAAAGACTAGATAGAGAAACTGTTCAAATGGTGGTATGAAATATGAACCATGTGTGAAAACGCATCCAAAGCATACGCTAATCTCAGAATATCAATATTCAGTACGCACTCAGGTTTTCACAGATGGTCATTTTTTCCATAGCAACTAACTAAAACTGATAAGATATGGCACACGTAGTGATCCGTTCGAGGTCGACCAACAAATTTGCCACTGTAACAAATAGAGCGGCCCGACCGACCTACATACAGTTTCAGTTAACCGCTTTATTATGATTAACAATAGCTGAAGTACCGAAACGCCTTGATTGTATTATGTATGATCTAATTCTCAAACGCAATAAGTTACAGCCATATTGAAATAGTAATACTCTAGTTATACCTACAGTAGGAGAAAATATACAAATAGGAGTTGCATGTATAGAACTGGTTTGACTAACTTTTATTCTGTTACAGAATTTTCTGTTTGTTTGCCATTGTTTACATTTACATATCGTAACCGTTTAAAATTAAAATCAGAACGCAGAAATACTCTTAATTTGAATCAGAACGTATCATTTATATGCTATTTGTAAGAATAATAAGATGCGTGAAGTCAACAACCGGTAAAATCTTGAGCAATCTCCGTCGTACGTTTCATTGGTCTCCCGTGATCTTAATTTAGATGTCATCCGACCTGCTAGTATCTTTTCTATATTTAAATATAACCGAATACTTCTTTAAACTAAGAATTAAAATTCATCACCAAAACCGTTAAAAAAATTATTAACAAGCGTCAAGTATTATATCGAATATGGGAAACCATAAATGGAGAACAATATAAATTCAATTAACAGCGTCGATTTAGGCATCCAGACAATGACAATAAATCTGGGGCGTAGAACAATAAGGCTTCAAAAAATATGTTTGATTCTGGTTCAAAGTTGTTGCAAGTTGCGACGTTTGAAACGGGCGGGAGTAACTAAGTGAGCAATGCCCTCTTAACGACGACTGCGTGCTGTGACTCAGACGCCCTGAGGACGACCTGACAATAGGGTCCTCGACTGAGTTGCTTTGAAGGACGGTTTGTTTACCCAAGATGTCCTGCGATATTGCACTTTTATTGCAATTTGTGTTTGCTACAAAAAATGTTGAAATCTTCTAGATGACGAGATACGAACGATATTTCGACAATTTATTTGGATATAGAATTTTGGATATTGGGATTATATTTTTTCAATGTACGAATGATAATAGACTCTTATATTATCTTAATTAATTATAGTATCATAATTAAGTAAAAATAATGTGATTATTTATGTGTGTGACGATTGGAAGACCAAATACACGAGGTAAATACTCACTCAAGGCTACCGTGGTCGTCATAGTCTCACAATTCATGGCAATTTGTAACAATAACTTCTCAATGTCAATTCTATTCGTTTATGTACAAATATTAATTAATAATAATTCCAATATTTTAAAGTATATAAATTAAATTTCTGATGTATCCGTAAAAGACACAAAAGTTGATAGAAAAATAGACAAAAATATTATAAATTCGCATATATATTCATATATGATATACGTTTTAATTTTTTTATAGTATGTGACAATCAAATATAAAGTGTACGCGATAAAATATTATCTGAGAGCCAGAAGTAAAAATATAAGATATGTAATGTAACACCTACTACAAAATACATAAAACGATTACTGGTTCGACTTATACAAATTATCCTATTTTTATTTTTTGCTACATTATAACAATTAAGTACCATAGAAAAAAAAATAAGACAAATATTAATTTATTAAACGTAATTCAGCTACACAGTAGGTCTAATTCACGTTTTATCTTTATTATAACCATAAAGTGTTTTTTTTATAAAAATATTAAATCTCCACATGCATCATTTTATTTAATGCTAAAGCCAAATTTAGTAACATCACGTACATGACGGCTAATAGGTATGAATTTAATATTACCACATATTGCTCATTGCTGATACATACGTAGAGACATTGAAATATCACACACTCCTGTGTTCAAAAGAAATAACAGCGTAATTATTTGTTGAATTCAAACTATTACATAACAAACGGTTTATTTACGATTGTATGTAACCTTGCAATTCCTCTAAAATCTTCATTGATTCCGCTGACGTGGGCTGCGGAGCTACTGAGTTTCCGTATGCTTCCGGGAGGTGGTCCGGCGAGGGGAGAATTATTTTAGCGAGGCTAGCTAATGTAAATATTATCTTATAGTATAAAATTATTGAGTGTTAGCCGGCAATCTAACGCGGAACTGGCCAACACCTCTATTCGTCCGAGATGTGCGAGGACGCGCAAGGTGACCGCGACTCGCATGTGTGTGTGTTATATATACACATTATGTTTAAATGACACGTCCAAGTCTGTCGGAGTTATAATCGCATATTGTTATATATCGACGCTCAATGACAAAGTAATATACCTATACGCGCTGTTTAAATAATCGTAGAAGTTAGTTAGCTTTTTTGTATAAGGTGGTACCTTGAGGTGATTCTTATATATTTAAAAAATTGCTTAATAGATTGAAAGCTTCATGTCAAAATATTAATTAATTGAGTATATAATAGCACTACATTGATACATATATAATACTTTATAAATCAAGGTACTTAGTGTATTATTGCTTTTTGTGTCCATTATTTCCTACCAATACAAAATGTGAAAGTAAGTATGAATTTCAGAAATTATGACGTGCCTAAGTAAAACGACCGAAACAAAGATGCTTATGTATAGTGGATCAGCACAAAGTATTATATGACTTGAAGCATATTTTTCACGATTAGAACAATGACACATACTTCTATACTTTGCTCTTCCTCCTCTGACGAGCAATCCTATTGAGTTACACAATTTCCTTGAAGGTTGCAAACCAACCGGTTTCCCACTTATGGACGACGTTTGTCGCTAACCGTCAGGTGACGCGTCCGATGCTCTGCTTTTTTGTTCCATTAAAAACATAATTAATTACTGGGTAATCATTTTTATAACGAACTTAAACAAGCCGATGCTATAACATTTTAAAATTGTAATGTACACGTGGGTATTAAAAAACCCTGAAAAGTTAAATACAGTCTGAAAAGCGAGATTATACTTTGTTATATCTTTTGTAATATTGTTGCTATGTAATTTTTATTAATGCTATATCAGTATTTTTTATCGGAAACGTGACAATTAATACAAACACAATTTTTATTTTCGTTTAATGTGCGTGATGAATATGTTAAGGTTACAATAGTAGTTATATCGGTTATTATCTCTGGTCGCAGCATTGTCTATGTTTTACGAAACGTGCCTGTGTGATTCAGAAAGTGTTTGTACATTTATTACTCAAGAAAACCAATAAAATAAGCGACCATGCAATATGTGACAAAGAAATGTATCTATATCTCTTATTTCCATTCCGTTGCGCTTTTAATTGTTTGAAATGTGCAATTGCATTTAGTTCATATACAATGTTGAAAAATATATATTCCATTTTCTATGATCACAATTAAACTACGGTACGATAATATTATATTAAACTGCGCACGCAATACATATTTAAGTCTCATTTCAATGCGGTTATTATTTAAAACATGTTATTGTTTGAACTGGACACAAATTATCGGAATAACTTTAATTTTTGTCGTATGAACATGAATTATAAATCAGAGAGAAATATTCAAACTCGTTGAATGAGAATACTTGAATATTTATTAGAATGTAAAATGTTTAACCTCGCATAGAGTGGAACAGCGGATCCGCAGACTTAATAATGGACAGTTAATGTGTGACGTCACGGCCTTCGTAGGTTCAGCGGTGACGTTGGCGCACGCACGCTTACCCACCCTAATATAACAGCGCGCTGCGTGATTCAAAGGCAGATATCTACCTACCTAGTTCCCAGTTTATTTGATAAGTAAATAAAGATTTAAGGCCTGTGCTTAAATATAATCTTGAGTAACGTTAACCGAGGATAAGCATCGAGGCGGAAGCAACTGTAGCGAGGCCGAGGGCATACAACCAATTCACAAACTGAGCGTCGTTTATAAACGGTGGAGCCACGCACGTCTGATCATGGATATTTTGGATGAAATTTTTTTCTAAGAGATATGAATCTAAAAGAACCACATTACAGTAGTAAAGAAATCCATGATAAAATACTCCCCTACTAATGTAATAATTTCCTGATTATCAAAAAAAATTACCTCTATAACTATCAAGACTTCTACAAAACTATTAACGAATAAAAAAAACAGCATGTCCGAGCCAAAATATCTTGACACCGGAATGAAATAATAAATGGCTGCATGCGAATTGTGAACATAAATTATTTTGAAATTATTACGTCGTCACTTGACATGTTTTAAATACAACGAGCAGAAGTTTGCGCGGATGATTATGCAACGTCCCCAGACGTGTGCTGGTATCGCGCACAGTGGGCGGGCGCCGACCAACACACGACACAAGCACAACTCGCAACTCCGAGTCTTGACATTGCACGCAACGAGCCGACAATGTTTGGCAATACAACAGATATTGGAAAGCAAATACATCCATGGTTTTGTAACGTCACCTTAGAAAGAAGCGTTAATCTAACTGGAACGGATCGATTTTATTTCGATGAGAAAAAGTGCCACCTCGGTCATAAGTAATCGTGTTCCATATACTCATTATTATATTTATCATTAAATATTCGTAGTGTTACATAAAAGTTGTTAGAGTTATGCGGAAATATGATAAGGATATTAAATAATTTGGTCATGAAAAATCTAAATTAATAAATTTGGCCTAGAACATTATTACTTCACTAATTTACGAGACGACAATGACGATTGGCAGAACCTTGACTTCTGCCTAATACAAATAGTGTAACCCTACTTCCTCATACACGCTTACGAACCCCGTCAGTGTCGCTCGCACTTACTTATGCCGCTATACCATCACGGCCATTGCCTTTTTTGATAAAATTAATTTTAATATTTTTTGCATAAAGTGACAGTCACTATAAAACAAGACAATGCATTTAATACATAGTAAAACTTTCGCAGCCCAATGTACAACGTAAGTATAATATAATATGCTCCCATAGACAAACTGATAACAAACAAACAATGGCTAAGTTAAATATAAATGCCACGACATTCTTATTGAGTGTTCTGGCGCAGATATTAAAATATTAACTAGCCCTGACACATCAGAAGTAAATGTGTAGGTGCGTGTTGCGATCGCTCAGTGACTGTGCGTCCTAGTGTGCGTGTCAAGATTGTAGCTGGTACAGGTAGTCAGCCCAACAGCAGCGGCATCGAGAACGCGACCCGGTTTGCCGATCGAGAAAGCATCTACAAAACTCGGTTGAGGCCGCGCATATAGCGGAGAGGACGCGGAGTTTAATTTTCTTGAACGGACCTTATAAATCTTCAATTTAAATAAAGATCACACGTTGCTGTTCTAATTGTCCGTTATTCGATGAATAACCTCGCGAAAAACTACTGATTCGATATCTATTGATATGAAACAACTTCCGCGTGGTAATAAATTGTTTATTTCTCGCATCTCCTTGAAATGTGTTTATACTTATAAAAAGTAGTTTTAGTGAGGTAACAGCAGTTTTTGTAAAATTTTCATAATATATTTATAAGATCGATGCGAGGCTGAAAGTAGTCCTTCACCAACCATTCACCACAACAATTTGTAACAGAAGGGCCGCACTAATGTCATGGCAGTAAATAAATATGTTTCACTAGTCACTTCATTTGCACCTCGTAAAGCATGAAATTAGTATTCAAAGTTAATATAATATTGTTCTACAATTTTTCAAGGTAAATTTCAATATTTTAAGTTTATGTGTAATGTATTGATATTGGTTCAGCTACGTCCTAGACCTTGAATTTAACGTCCCTGTTCCACATCTTTACAATACATTCATTATATACATTATCTAGCACACCACTGGCAATCTAAAAGGGATTTAATATTGAACAAAAGTTATACCGATCGTTGGTATTTGTAGATATCATAAAAATTATCATGATGATACAATTGCCAAGTTTGTTCATAGGCAGAAAACGGAGTCAAATTTGACATCGTAACGCGTTTGACCTACTTATGTAGCGCGAAGTATTTGAAAAAAATTGGTATAATGACGGCGGATTTGGTTCATATAAAACATTTTATTTTGATCTATACGATCATTGTTACAATGCAATTTAATTGTAATTGAAAAAACTCTGGTATAAATGTATCTTTTTACTTTCGAATGTATGAAAGACTGCCGATATAATGATTTACATCCAGTGTCATCGATTTCGGGTCAAATTGTACGATAAGGGGCACAAGGTAAAAGATGGTGCATTGAAAGTGGCCTTAAGCCCAATAGCGATCTGCGACCGTGTCGCTTCCTATTGGCGTGGATCTACAATGCCTTCTACCGACGTGAAGGTGTTGTGACTTAAAGGCCGAGCACTAGCCGACAAAAGCCAATAACACGTGGTAACAATATTTCCTGAAGTACCCTATGTCTTTTAACTTACAATAAATTTACATTTAATACATATTATGTAAATTAGCAATTTTCTTGAAGACAAATTTTCGGTTATAAAACTTTCACAAGTTTTAAGCGAGCTTCCATTATAGCTGAAGCAGGAGAGCGATAAACGTGACCTCGATCATTTAATAAGACTCGCGGAGGTGAAACACAAATGTTCAAACTTTACGGGTCAACTGAATCAGGGGCTGTTCGTCGAGGGGGAGTTGTGGGGAAGGGTGTAGGACAGAAGGGAAGGACCCTGACACAGATCCCAACACATCAGTAAAACGAGCGAAGGCCTCGAGATTCGGGTACTACTTTATCATCGATTATTATTATTTGGTTGTAGCATGGCATGTATAAAAATGGGTCAAATATTGATTTGCAATATTAGTCGATATTGAACTACATTTTTTATTCATATACTACACTTGGGAATTTTTCTATCACAAGATTAATTTTAAGCTAACAATGAGTACGGTAATCTTGTTGAACTAAATTACCGAAAACACAATTCAAGAGAACGTAACGTGACCCGGTCTCGTCATAACTTTACGCGGCCACTTTCAGCCCAGTAATGACAGCTCAGGTGAACGGTGTCGAGTTCTTTTGCGTTGCGACATTGTGTATTTAACTAGTCAAAAAGACTTATGCATGTTAACATTTTTACCTAAGGTAGAAAGTACAATTGATTAAGTTTTTAGTAAAGGGGATGATTAAGGAATACATTCCATTAATTCAAACAAGTATAGAAGTAAATATGCACAAAAACAAGATTGATGGGAATAAAAAAAATGCCAGAGATTTATCCAAGGACTGTAAGATACGAAATAGAAATAACATTAATTTTTTATTAATATTTAAGCAAGCATAAAATTTCTTATTTAAGTTATTCCCGCAAATCATGTAAATATGACTTCCCTGATAAAACTCTTAAGCCCCTTCCTGATAAAATCAAACAGATTAATAGAACACAATAGCCGCGACCTTGCTCGGGGCTAATGATAAAACACAAATATTAAGTAACTATAGCGTTAATAACAAGAGGTACGACGTCGATATTGAATTATGAGCGGGAACAAAATCTAAATAATGCCTCCATTAGCCCGTATGACAACTGGACAGTGATATTCATTTTAGTAATGCATCAGTCAGTTACAGTGACGGGGGCGGCTTTGTTTATTGTTCATGTTTTGATTATATAATATCTGTACAGCGTTGTTCTTCGAATATGTAAGCCTATAGCGCGTGTAGTGCGATTAGCCTTTGCTCCGTCGAAAGTGTGGTGAATATTATTGGAACCAAAACACTGTTTCGCCACAGCCGACAGGCGACAACCTACTTCAGTTATCGCATTCCGCTGTGAGCGAAACAGGAGCACGGAGTGCGGGCTCAGCCGCGATCTTTCGCTTTGTGAGCGCGCACCGGGGCCCTCGGTTGCTAAATTGATACACTCTTGCGAAATAACCTCGCCCAACTTATTCGATCACAATCAAATTAGACAGAGGCGGCCCGTTTTCTAGATTTAGCTTTAAATGTTCATTTGTTTCGTGTAATGATGATATTGTTTTATGCTATTATCGGTATTAATATACCTTTTTTAAGGTAACTTTATGATTGCAAAGGAGATTGGGCTACCTTATTATCTGTACATGCATGATAAAAAAATACAAACCATTTCTGTACATTAAGCTGGTTCGTTTTATAGACCACAAAACAATCGGTAGTATTTTTTTCTGTTTTAATGTATATGTGCATCAATCCATGATAAAAAAAAATCATTGAGATTTTGAAAAAAATCTTATGATGATAATACATCAATATAAGGTTTAACTTATACGCTGCCTTTTATGGGAAAAAAAAGTGTAACTCACATTTACAACAACCAATCAACCAACCTTAGGATAAAAAAATAAATTCGTGAGCATTTAATTAAATTAGATGTTATTGTCTTGGTCTTTAAAATTTAGGATTCTTGCTTCAATAAATAATTAGCTATCTTGTCAACTACGCATACTCGCATACTACGAATTTTCATAATTTGATTGTTGACTTTTACTCTAAAAGTGGGATTTCAACAAAGGCAATCCAACCGTGTTGTCCTTTGCGCCCTTTGTTATCTGAAGTGTCAATAATACTTTCACAAACAAACTTTTGTAGTTGCTAGATGATATGAAAATGTTTACGAATTAAACGTATATTTTAGGAATGAAGTGGAGGGTTCTGCGTACTTTAAAGTGATTCTTCATGTGCTCATCCACTTAGACTCGGTGTTACCAGGGTTTTCACCAAGTAAAAGTGGATACTAAAGACGGTATATAATGTAATACACCCATAATATCTTCACGCCCTTCGTAATAGAATGTAGGTATTTATAGAAAGTACATATTGTAAAAAATCCATCCCCTCGCCTCGTGTCAAGACAACACGCCTTCGTTTTTGAAAAGTCCTTTGAGGCGAAAGGACAACGACCCCCGCACAAATATATTCTTGCGAATCTTTATCTTATGTCCACCGCAAGTATAACAATGTAGTATTACAATACACATGCACAGCGCTAAGGACAAGGGATAAAGCGAGCGGAAAGGACGACCTTTATTGAAAACTCACATATTTACTACCTGCTTTAGTCAACTGGTAGTTACGTACCTTTATACTTTATAATTAATAAATACGTTTTGTTTTAATTCCGTCCCTACAATGAACATGCATCTTTATTCTTCATCAAATCTTTATCTTGCAGAAGAAAAGAAAATAACGTGAGCTATGCCTATTTTTTTAACAGTTGCTTGAATGTAGGTGAAAACAGAACCTTTGTTGAATGGGAAATAAGGAAAAAAATGAGGAAGTTAAGGTTACATAATTGTGTTATATAAAGACTGATACTTTGTTGCAGGTATACTCCTTATATCAGTATAAACTTAAAAAAAAAAAACACCCAAAAGTTCACAAAGCTCGCATTGTGGTCGTGTTCGACTCGGGTAGTTTTACCTGCTACAACAAGGGCGATAAGATTTCTTATACAACGAAACAAAAAAATGCACGGATGATTCTTCAGAGGCTGAGGAACATAAAATAAGTCATAAATGCTCATTTAATTTATCGTCAATTTACTAACTTGCTAATATTCGAATAATAAAAATCGTCAAAACGTTAACAATCGACAATATTTCTAAATCTATTTATCATTCACGAAATGAATTGTACATGCATAATTATTGTAATTAGGTAATTTACGACCATTTTGCGTATCTATGACCGTCACGAGTATAAACAAATATACAGATAATTTTTGTAGAAACCGTAAAGTAGGAACAGGCGACAGTGGGGTTTACATTGGGGTAACTGTTGCCAACGAGGGTGAGGATGAAGAGAAAACATCGACATCGCATTAACCTACGGCGAGGGGACGTTTTGTTGATTAAGGTAAATATGAAACTGACGAAACGAACGGTGGAATTTATAGTCTTCCAAAGAAAATAATTGTTGTAAAAGTGACTCGATTTCTAAGTCGCTCCCTCTACCTGCCGACGATCAGCTTACACAACAAAGAAAGTTAAAACGCGAGCGAGGCTTAGTAACTTTCGCTATTTGCTATAACATTTTAATGTACATTTTTTGAAGATTGATCAAATTAAAGCAAACAGTAAATAATTTATTATATGATATGGAAATCGCAAATCAAAAACAGATTTCAGCGATGAATCCATTAAATATTATTGTAATAAATCGCATGCATGAAACCTGTTTTATCGGTACAAAATTAATTTAATAAGAACTAATGAAGTAAAAATCCTTCGATGTATAATAAATGGTCAAATTAAACTAGTTCCGCGTTGACTTCAACAACCAAAATAGCTCACCTAGCTAAGGCCATTATACGTTCGTATAATCCAATTTTCCAAATAAGTGGCACTTCGAGAACACTGAAACACTGGGGGTGAAATTGAAAAAAATAATAATAATAGCGTCCACTGTATGGCTAAATAACTTGAGTGTGCGAGTGCGTATCACGTTTGACAGTTTCACTTCACCACATGGTTTTCACGTCGCGCTCGGTGGCCTGACAGACGTAAAGCGCACTCGACGAGCGACGGACGACTGATTGTTGTACGCGAGTAACGAGTTGCGAGTTGCGACTCCGACGGCCGACCGGTCGCGGTGGCAGGCACGCCGGCGATCGTTCGCTCGCAGAGCGGAGCGAAGGCGCGACTCGTGAGCCAGCGAGGGCGGGCGCCCGCGGAACAGCTGCGCACTAACGACCCTTTCTCTACTCGACTTCTGTGTTTTCATTTGGTGAAAGCCCAAATCATGTGCTTATTATTCCGATCTTTATTTACATCTAAGTATGTATAACAGTTATTTTTTTAATGAGTCGATCACATTAAATCGAATTCCAAAATTTAAACATAAATAGATTGTATTAGAATATGTATTAAATATTACCGAAGTTGTTTAGACATGCACCGATGCTGGTTATTTATCATATTTTTTTCCGTTTGAAATAGGAAAAATGTAAATATAATTAGGGGCAAATGAAATGGGTGTTTATTTTGCGAGTTGCCTCCATAGTCGGTCTAGGTCAAGGTCCACGTACGTAAGCAGATTATAACATTACTATTCGATGTCTTTTAGATCTTCGTTTAAATTGGATTTATAGCTGAAACATATACCTACATCAGAAGTTGACCGTAAGATGTTATTTAAGAAAACCTTAAATAACATCTTACCCAAAAACAAGGGCAAAGTGATTTGAGGAAAATAGTTTGCGCTTCGGTAGATTGAATATACCTAGAATAAGATACAGCAGAGATTCGCAAAAAACACATATATATATAAATGAAGTAAAATTGAAAAGGGCTTATAAATTTCTAATTTTCTAGATTCCGAACTTTTCAAGTAGGTAATAAGTTATGGTTCAAAATATGTTAAAGCGATATTCAAAGCGATTTCATAACATTCGAGAGAAGCATGTGAACACATTCTCCTATGCTGCTAATCCGTGCTGAAGCGGTTCATGTTTAACATCAGAATTTGAAAACATTACGGAAACGAGATATACTTTTACATTGATTGAATAATTTTTGTGTTATGAGTGAGGTATATATTCCTATTACAATTATTTTGTTATACGTTTTCGTACATATTGATTAATTCTAAGCAAGAAATCAACGTAAATTAATTTTCAAACTACATATTGTTTAAAGATTATTAATAGATATTCAGAATAAATACCGAAGCGTAACCAACTACGACTAACCCATTTAGGCCTAATAAATGAAATTGAATTTGTTGGATGCTGATAGATTGACATACAGTGCTATTGATTTGGCTATGCGCACTTTCCACGATTAACTTTCTCATTTACTATTCCAGTTGACCTTACCTTTCTATAGCGATCGCTATAAGCACGGGTCAATTGTCTATTCAAAACCGCATCACTGACATTGTATGCTGTGTTATAATGCCTACGATAAGTGACACCTTTTCAACATATTAGCTCATTGTTGATGGAATTGATGGAGAAAGCCTTCGCCTTTGGTCTTGGACGTGTAAACAAATATCGGAGTGTTTGATTAAGTCGTATTTTATGAAACGTTACAGAAATAGCTCGGTTCCATTTTAAACACGTGCAATGCTTGACTAGTGACGTCTAATTAGTGTTTTCAGGTTAACTAAAATTCAAAATTATTCGTATAATATACGAAAATATGACATAAACTTGTAGCTAATTACATAAGTCATACTATATAAAACGGTTAGATTTCCTTAAAATATTTTATCATAAATTTTCTATAATCCAGAATAAAGTAAGGTTCTAAAATGAACGTTGTTTTAATTGTCAATTTACTTAGATCGTTTAAACCTAATATGAATGCATTATACAATGTCTAATTAAACGACACTAAGTCTTTATCTCGGCAGCGAGAGTTGAGTGCCAGTCTCGCGCTCTGCACAAAGTGAGAAAGCTCCTATCATAGCTCGGTGAAAACCCTATAACGACACCACATTCGCAGCTGTCACGCGTCTGTATAAGACAACCATTAACGGCTTTCAAAAAGCACGAAAATTATCGTGAAAGTAATATTTTTTAATCGAATCATTAATTAATTATTTATGGTAAAATGTTAAGTGGCAGTCGAAAAATTTGAGGAAAGATCCGACGCGAAGTCTTTGTTTTTGATTATTAATCTTTATTCAATCATAAGGTAGAATACAATGGGCTTGGGCAAACATGGGTAACCTAATTTATAAAGAATAAAAAAGTTGTTCAACACATTGACATTGGTAACGTAATGTTTGCTTATTTATATTAAAGTTAAAATATATAATGTCAACCTTTTGCCAATTTAACGATGGAATATTTTAATATTGCAACGAATTAGGATGTCATTACGTAACTTCAAGTTTAAATCTTTACTAACATGGTTAGAAGTAAACGAATTCACTTATCTAATTACAACTATTTTTGGTGACTTCGCAAACTGAATTTCAATTAAAATATGTAGGTACTTTGAATAAGATATAGATATTAGATAAGTATTGAATAAATTTTACTATGATGAATGAGTTTTATGTTTTAGTTTATAATATATCATTAAATTTCATGGTCTTGTTATTAAACCAGTTTAGAAAAAGACTGAATGTTATTAACTTTCTATAAATTCTAAGTCTAAATCCCCACAAGGCATGTAACCAAACACTGCACACGCAAAATTACATATTGAACGTAAAGCGTTCGCAAACCCACCATAACTTCTTAAGTTTTTATAAACCTTCATAATTCATACTCCACTTTCAACTACGTTGCAACTAGTTCAATAGTTTCCAAATTCACCTAATGCATACTTCGCCTAACTCCCATATTCTGACTTGTAAAAGCTATGTGTATACAGATAAAAAATTCCGCTTTCATTATATCGTAAAAACATATCGACATCGAGATAACGCTGTAACGACATATGGCACCCATGAGTATTCATTAATTTGTTGCGGATGTACCTACAACTTTTAATAAAGCTTTAGGGATCCGAATGTCCCCTCAGCCGTCTTCCATCTCATCTGGCCACCTATATTCTCGTACGACTCTTAACTGTACCTATGTAGGAGTGTAAAATTCTGTACACGACGTGTATAATATAAATATTTCATTTGAACTCAATTTGGCCGGCAGCATATTATACTGTTACAATTATTTGATTTATTTTTTCTGTTTTAATTTCACTCGCTATCCGAATTCGCATGGTAGCATATTAGTTGTTTTTTTATTACTACGTGTAATTTAGAATATAATTTGCATATTGTTTTATTGTAATATCATGCTAATACGATAGCAACATTTATTGATGCAAAAAAATTAAGAGAAAAATTTTTGTGTAGATAGTCATACAGTACTGAACGTATCATTAGAAGCACTATATTAACGTGAGTTTTCTAAGCGGAGGGGGGGAGGGAGGGGGGGCAAATCAGCGAATGTTACGGTCGTATTTAATCGCTGACTCAGCGGCTTTGACAACAGCATCAAAACGACGTATACGTCTTTTATAATTTGCAAACCAAAATTCCTTTCTAACATGTGTATACAGTATTGATCGAATAATGTAACGCAATTAGTTAATGAATATGTGTAGTACAAGCATTCTCTGACAACACTTACACGTACACAAGTACAGTAATAGCTATAACTATCCGATATATTATAAACGTATTGTGTAACGAATGTTTAACATCGTTTTAATTTCTATCTGTTGGCAATTAGTGAAAGTTCTCACCATAGCAACTGCACTCGCGCGACATTTAGTACATTTTTCAGTGGCGAGTGAAACATTGAGAGAGCGCCAAAAGTCAGGAGAAGGTTCAAATAAAAATTTGAAAGCGCTACACAACAGAGCATTGTCGAAATTGGAAAGTCGAGTGCTGCGCGTGGATTGCGTAATGGCTCTTACTGGGCACGGCGTGACGCTGACGAAAGGTACGGTGTGACGTCACGGACATGAAAGTGCATCGCCCGCCGTCCCTCCCGTGCACGCTGCTACGCGGAGGGCGGTTGCACGTGCTGTGTGCACTGTAGCAATGCGCTCGGCGCTTCCTGTATGGGAAGACTTTCTATTGGGAAACCGTTGCGCCAAGCGAACGCTCCAACTAACTATTGGGAAACCGCTCGGCTCTCACGACATAAACGAGATGCATCTTATTGGGTAATGACGACTATTTTACAGTGCGCTTACACAATTTTGTAGTCACTGAATATGCCTATATTCTATAGCTAACAACAATAAGGTGCAATGCATTATGTATTCATTATATATTAGTACTCACACTTTCGTTGCAGTTAAATGGCTTGTGCGCGATCTGTAACAAAACATTTATATATTATTTTTAGAGCTAAGCAAAATATATTATATTAATATATTTAATTAATGTTCCTAATTATATAGAAATTATACGTTGTTGTATAAAGGTTTTGAAGGTTTAATACACATTAATGTTCCTTAATATGGCTATTTGAAATGTATTAATAAATTATTGTAGACTTAAAATTCATTTGTTATTTGTGTGATTTTTCAAGAGTTAATAGAGTTCAAATAAGTAAAAACATTTGAAGATACACTATCGGTCCGCCCCGGCTTCGCCTGTGGTACATATGTAGCCCTAAGCCTTTCTCAATAATAAAATATATATAAAATCTAATACTGAATGAATTTTTTCAAAACGGATCAGTAGTTCCTGAGATTAGCGCGTTCAAACAAACAAACTCTTCAGCTTCTTAACATTAGTATAGATTTATTTTATAAACAAAGAAAACAATTCAGAATCAGTTTAACTGTTTCGTTAGCATATATAAAATAACTTACAAAAATACATTTGAAAATTAACGTTCATAATAATAATAATTAATATACATATAAATTATTTATTTAGGAATAACTAGGACCCAATATAATAAAATGTACATCCAAAACATAAATACATATAAATGTAAAAACTATAATTAAAATAAAAACAAAACAAAAGCTATAATTACAAAAACATGAAAACGAAAAAGTAAAATGTATGGAACAATCATATTAAAATAGATTTAATACAGAAATTTTCAGCTATAATTAGTTATTGTGATAAGCGTCCAGGACACATCACCATAATCGTATTGCAATACAATACAAATGTCATACTGATTGACCAATAAGTAAGAGTTTAAAAATTGAGGTCTCAGCTACGCGGGACGCACCTCAAAGGAGTTCATGGTTGAATGGTACATGTGAAGTATTCAAATACCCCCTGCACATATTAATCTACTCTTTTATCCACGACAATAAAGCTTATTATTCTTTAGCAAATTAAAGCGGTTCCTAATTGTCAGATTGAGAACATTCGTAATCCGAATGCCGATTTGATCTTTATACTGTATACATTTATGGTCTCTTTTCATTTCCAATTTGTCAGTTGCCGACATTCAAGAAGTGGGTTGAGAGTTGAGACGACTCGCCTAGATACATTTGTGTACATGCTAAAGATGCATAATATAGATATGCGTTAAATGCAATTTTCCGATACGAAAGTCGAAAATTAAACCTAAAGAACAAACTCGTTGTTTAGAGCAACTATATACAGTGTGCTACGCGGAGCCCTGGAGCTCGGCGAGAATACTATTTATAATGAGAAAAAATACACCTCTGCCTTACTGATATGTACATCTATCAGTGTCCCAATTTTGTTTGTTATGCATTCGATTGCGCTTAGGTACCTAAGTAATTATTTGGGGTTCCACCCAAATAATTCTCAGTTTTAAAAGGGTTCCGACACACAAAAAAGTTTAAGAACCGCTGGTTTAGAGAATGAAGATAAAAATACAATTATATAAACAGCAATCAAATAAACGCACCTACTTTCCATCGCAAAATTGCAATTAGAGCGGGGAAAGTAAGTTTATGCTGAACAGAACTAAATTGAAAAGCGACGATCGGCAAAGTTTCCTAGGCAATAAATAGTATCAGAAAAGCGAATGGCCCGGTGCACTTTCTAGTGGAACAGTGGGCAAAAGTTACGATATCTCTGGTGATATAACCATTCACCACAGCGACCGCGGCAGCATAAGCCGCGTTCTTCAAAAACTTATACATTTGAACGTTTCATCTTATGAACGTGTTCTATATCTTACAGAGACTTATTTTTTAAATATTTGAGAGATCAAACAAATAAGAACACCGAGCTGTTTCTTTCGAAGTTTTCGCAGGGAACCTAGGAAAAAGTATCAGCGAGTCCCTAGTGACTGTGCACGTCTATACGGTTGTATTTCTATTGATGTTAAACTGAGATAAGCCTGAAAGTTTAATATGTGGGCGGGCGGATTGCAGTACGCCACCAGCTTTTGAAGAGAAACTTTTTCTTGATTTATTAAATCAAATTGGAGCGTACAATGGAGCGCTAGTGACGGATAATATACATTGTATGTTTATACAAATACAATAAACGGCCCGTTAATTTGTGTCAGATTTCGATGTTCAATGAATCATTGTCCAATTGATAGACTCGGAGAAAGCCCAAAATAAACTATACATAAGTCCTCTGTACTCTGTAGTTTAGTCACACTCGTTATTTTATACATATATTTACTTTAGCGAACCGCACTCAACGACGCTTCCGTTTTAAAGAAAACAAAAAATATTTGTACAAAATAGATGAAATATTCCGAACTTCCGTACTCTTTCTGAGTCTTAAAATACATCACTATAAAAAACGCCCCGTTCTATTCTAATCCCGTACTGCTCCTCATAAGGCATCAAGATTAAAATCCAAGAATATTTCACATAAAAAAAGATATACTTTACATTAAGGTGGAATTAATGTTGAATTGCAAGAGATTTCAGTAGGAAATACGTTCACCGTCCTAGATGCGCGGTACTTTCGTTTTGAAATCGGCTCGCACAATTGGCCGTATCGAGCGTACCCACCGTCAGCTTGGCGAACAGTGTCGAACGCATTCCATCGTTTCTAATATTTCTTTTTCTAAGTATTCATTTAATAGTATTCCGAGATGTTGTCCACAATGTCTTGAAAAAAAAAAAAAAAGTTCAATTCAACTGATAAATACGAATTCTTGGCATTTTGCACAACTGCCACTACTATCTGCACTCTATAATATGAAAAAAATGATTTTTTTTTTATGATTGGATTACATCCATATTTCAAGTTGGTTTACAAAATTTATTCTTCTGTACTTGCTAATATTGTTTTATATTATTAAATACGAGTGAAATATGCAACAACATCTTAGTCATCTTTATTACCTAAACCTATAAATAGGAAAATAAAAATACCACTTTTTAAAAACATTATCGAAATTCAATAATTAATATTAAGCTGTCTAGTTCTACAACCAACAAGGACAAGAACTGCAAATTCAATTGTAAAATAGCCTTTCTCTTAGTTCTAAATAACGAGGTCCCTCGCTGTACTTACTCGCCTAAAACTGCCGCTTACGTTGCGATTGGGATTTATCGTTAATTTATTCTCATTTTATTATTTTGAAGTACATATTAATTAGCTCAAACCAGAAAGGAGGTTACAGGAAAATGTGGTCACTGTTAAAATCTTCCTGTATTCAAAATTAGGTATGACCATACGATTGCCGATATTTTTATATAAATTGCAATCGTGTATATTTAAGCATTTTAGTTTTAAACGAGTCTAATCACCAACTAGCACTTGACCAATATTTCGCGATAACCTCGATGGGTTTTTAACATGATTTATGCCTCATGATCGAATTTTTTTAGCGTTAAAATTTTTTCATCTTTAGAGCATTTTAATTTGTTTAATTAAATATCGTAAATGAAGGTTCGAAATTTAACATGAATCATTTATAAATACGTATATAAAATACAGATAATCTTCATAAATACTACCGTATTGCATTAAAAATACTAAAGGGAGAAAGTGCGAAGGTTACCTCACGCGGGAAAGTCTGCGACCGTAATCATATAAGTAAAACATTACACGACAATGTAAAATAAAAGTACATTATAATCTATGTCATTTATGCAGTTAGTGAGCGCCAGATTTCATAAGCGATCTCTCCGCACCCTGATCTAGGTTAGGTGGTCGACATCGGCGGCAGCGGTGGCGTATCGAGCGCGGCTGATGTTAACCTACATACAACAACGGCACACATACAACTGTGTAGGGTCGAGACTCGAGAATACCCGTAACAGAACGTTAAATTTGTGACCCGGTCCCCCCGCGCCACCTTCTTTTTATAATCGCGACCAACTTTGTTAGATAAGAGCTCACTTGCAGTTCTCTCTCTATGCGCGCTACTTATTGGCCGTTTCAATATTTCGCGAGTGAAACTATTCGTTTGATTAATTTTGCAGCTTTCATCTAGTGCTGTCGTTTCTTTTCGCTAGATGTGAATCTCTTTGATTCCATGCAACGGTCCAAACTCTAAATATCTATGAAACTTTCAATAGATAGATAAATAAACGGTCCGAACTCTAAATATCTATAAAACTTTCAATAGATAGATAAATGGACACGTCAACAAAAAAAAAAATAAAACGAAAACTGTAACGAAATACCCCAATTGAACGTTTAATGGCAGCACCTGTTGATATTGTCGCTTTGATATGACATACTGTACGAGGGAAATAAATACATTCGAGTTGGAACAGATAATTTCTCAGGCAATTATTTAAAATGAAAACTGAAAAGTGACCTGTAATAATGAGCAATGTGCTTAAACCCTTTGAACTTAACAACAATATTTCGAAAGAACAATTTTGAGTGTTGTTCCACGATTGACCACCTATTTTATAATAGCATTGATTGCAATAACTCGTTTGCACTTTGATGACAAGGGTCGATGCCCCGACTATGTTGAAACACTACAAATCGATACCCTGGTTTGCTCTAAACATCTGGAATACTATGTAACTATAATGTAGTATCATATACTAGTAATAGTTATACATACATTTTGTCTACTCTCTGTGTTATCTGGAATAATTTTGTTGCACTGAGCCGTGAATGGTGAATTGTATACTTTTTTATTTATTTTGTAATATCAAAACAATAATAGCCTTTGATATTAAAAATTATATCATCATATCCTTCAGTACTAGTATTTTTCTCTTATATCGTTCAATTATTTACATAAATACATTTATATGCTGATTTTTCACACAATAATCTAAAAATGTCACCTGTAAAATATAGAAAGCCAGGCAATTAACACTTTCTTAATTTGGTTGTTTAAAACGATATTCGACGAATAAGTTAAAACTTGGTTGAAACCAAGAATTGAAATATCAGCCTTTAGTACAGTTGTTATATACATATATTTATACTGTATACGCCGCGAAGGTACACACACGGACGAACCCACGGCAAATAGCAAGTATTTATATAGACAATATCTTTTTCTGATGAATATACTATATTATAGTACTATATATAGTAAAGAGTTAAACTTAAAAATAACAAACATTGTGAACATTTATCACCAGTTTTGTGGACCATATAAAAAAAAGATGATAATAAAATTCCTACACACATTTTGTTTTCATACCTCAAATGAAAGTATTAGCATATCTCTATTGCATTCTAATAGTGTTTACTTCTGTTATCATTGAAACATGTGTGATTTTTGTTCTGTTTGTTATGATTAGGACTCCATACGGCCATTCGATATGGACGCAGTTAACGACTGTTTCCTTGTGTAATTTGAATCATCGCAAATTGTATGACAACCATATGTGGATGAGCTTTTATTCAAAGCACGCGACATCGCAGCGCCCAGCGTCCACGCGTAATGCGAGGTCGATGGCCCATACTGGGTTAACTGCGGGATACTGACCCGTCCCTAAACACTACAGACCTTTTAGTACGTTTATGATTGACGTCCATTACAAGTACAAATAGCGGCTAACTATCTGTCATCGTACCTACAATCTTTACAGGACACATGTATATTCCCGCATGTTACGTGATATTACCTAACTATTAGGGACTAAAATCCGGTGACATCACCAGCTTGGACTCCAGTCAATAAGTCAATTACACAGAAGCGTTTCTCATGTTCTTATTTAATAATTAAGTAATAGTTTAGTGTTAATTATTATATACAATACTCATTTTTAGTAATTGGAACGTAATTAAATGGGTCTGGCGCAAATTGACTCAATATTATTCAATATTATACGTAGCTTTATTTAGATAATTATTATCACCAACATTCCTGTACTCTAAATAAAAAATGATTGAAGTAATTTAACGTGCACAAAGATTATGGCTACGAATATACTTTATTTAAGAACAGTGCGAGCGAAGCTATAAGGAATTAAATGAAAATAATATTTGTATTTTGTTATTGAATATACTGTATAAAATAGCAATTGAATCATTGTTTGTAGTCACAATATTACGTGTGCCGAATTAGATGGAGTGAGTAAGAGATTACAAGCAAGATAACATAACGATAATATTAATAAAATAGAAACGTGTCACAAACCCACACGTACTTATTATAAGTTCAATATAAATAGCCTTTGTATTTATTATTACTTAGTACTATATTACAAAATTGAAAGGTATTTAAAATATCCTACTAATAAACGCGAAAGTTTGCAAAAATGGCTGTTTGTAACTGTTTCACGCCAAAACCACTGTATGATAATGATGTAGCTTATGTACCAGAATAACACAGAATATATAGAAATAATTGCTTCTGCCTTAGGGATCGTGCGCGGCACAGCTACTGCTACTATTGACATTTCTGATTTCACCCTATACATATAAGAAACACGCATAGCGCAAGAGTACCTGTATCTTTCCATATGAGAGAAATTTAGTGACAGGTTCCTGGTATATTGTATTATTTCTGTAAATTTCATTCAGGGCAAGTCATTAGTAAATAATTAAAAAAAAAATTGTTTTACATTGATAAAGAAGTATGTTATTTTTTTTTTTATTGAAACGAATAGGTAATGAGGACAGTAACTGCGCTGGTTTTTTTATACAGCTATTTGTATATAAATTGCGATTATTAGGAAAACCGATAACTTTAAGCGTTTTTATTTAGAAATTATTTACACATATTGTATATGTAACAACTTGTATGACTCACGATTAATTTGTTATAATGATATAGCAAAACTAGCTGCACACGGCAAACGCTGTTCTGCCTTACTCTGATCATTTAGGGGGATGAAAAATAGATGTTGGCCGATTCTCATAGATACCGGATAAGCACAAAAAATTTCATCAAAATCGGTCAAGCCGTTTCGGAGGAGTATGGTAACAACGAGTATGGTATGGTACGAAAACAGTGACACGAGAATTTTATATATTAAAGGTAGAGAATTTCATAGGTGAAACAATAATTATTAATTTGGTATATCTGGAAAATTATATAAATGAAATGACGAAATAATATGAACACACTAAAGCTATCACAATGAACAGTAGCTCATGTTATAGTGGACAATCTAATGAATAATTAAACTGTGTAAAAATATTACTTATTTTGTTACCTATTCAATCGTTTTTACTAAAATAACTTCCTGACAGTAAATTACTCTTGGATGAAACTTTGTATTCAGGACAGGGCCGTTTCGAGGGTACGACCTAGAAATGAGAGGAAGATTTTCGTTTATCTCGCACCCTAAAGTCCTTGAGCCAAAATTATTCAAGGCCTGATTCCCGGAAATATCCTTCGACTAAACATACGTTAGATTAAGAACTTATCGCTACAACAACGCTTGTCTTACGATAAATATAATAAAGCTCAGTTAAAAAAAAAACACAATAATGAATTCATTTTCGGTTTATCCTACATTCATCGGGTTTAACAAAGAGCCTTTTGCATGAAAACAGTTACCACTCCAATTGGTTTAAAGGTCACACAATAGGTATGTCGTATTCGTGTACAATTTACGTATAAATAATATTTGATATGCTCTGTGAAGAGACTCTGGTTTCTGCTATACCGCTTTAAAATCAGATAAAATACCACTACGAGGTGATCGAAACAAAAATGTTTTTGTTTTAGAAAGTAGTTCAAATGTATGACGGATGCCGTGGTATAATTATTATAGAATATTTTGTTTCAGTTTGAGACAATGACACAATGCATTTTACGCCCAGCAATACGAGATTGTCTTACAGAGTACATTATTATCTTCTATTACTAAATTGAGAAACTAACTTGACCTGTCTGTGGCTGCGATGTAGATAGCCATTTCTTTTAATTGCATTTTTAATATTTCAAAGGATGAACGTAACAATGAACCTTCTTTGTTAAAATAATATTAAGATATTCAGAAAATATTTGAACTTATATAAATCCTTTCAGTTATTTGTAAGGTAACCTTTCAGTTTCATATTACCATGCACTAAATTAAAATGTTATATATAATTGTTATTAAGGCACAATATTATGTACCTATATATATATTAAAGCTTTAAATAGTGTTGTTGTAAATTTACCTCATAGATAAGAGAGAAATCGAATATAAGGTACTTGTACATTTCACACTGCATTAATTATAAACTTAAATGTAACATTGATGAACATTGAATATTTTATGATATTAAAAAAAAAAATGAATAACCATTATTTGAAACTCTTATCCTACTTAATTTTTATCTTTATGAAAAAAAAGCAGTGATTCTAACTATAAAAACAATAATGGACATAACACAATATAACTTTTGTTTGTATGGAAGTTCTTCTAGTCTCAATATCACATTGATCACAAAAAAAAGCTTTGAATTGAGAACCTCTTCTTTAATACTTTAATGCTAAAACAACACATTGTTAAATTTTTGAAGAAATTTTTATCTTTTTTTTGTATTATTTAAGTAAAATGCCCTCACCTTCAACGCACTTCTTATTTTACAGCAACCAATTAATTTAGTCTTGCATTGAGTAATGTTAAGCTGGTGTACTGCAGCAAGGTTTCCATTACATTGAGTTTTCTTTCCATTCCAATCTGTTTACAAACAAAAAGATTATGTTATTTATCAATATGAGTGTCACATACAACCCGCAAATCAATAATCGGTCAAGTGCGAGTCGGACTTGAAACACTAAGGGGTTTAATAATCTAAAGAGCAAATGCAATATATATATTGGTCACCCCTCCAATTTATAATCATGCCATATCATCATCTTTGCATAAAATAGATTTTTAATCATCTGTTGTTATAGCGGTAACAGAATTACATCATCTGATCTGAGTATCACAATTCACAAAATTTTTAGTCATTAAATTCTCTAAGGCCTCTGCGAGTCAGTTCTGTTACCCCACCTCAAATGTCACTTCTTTCATGTCACATATTTTATTAGCTACAAGATTAAATAATATATAGAGATACACAATTCTAATTAAAAAGTAATTAGTCAGGATGTTGTTTTTTTGTGCTAAGTCATTACTTTAAGGCAATGTAATATTATCTTTACTTGCTATATAATGAAGAGCCCTTATATTAGCAAGTGATATAGATAATAATTACCTTTAAATAATTATTTACTATGCGGTAATACAATAATTCACCATAATGAATTATTTATTTATTACATGCATTACATCACGATTAATTAAAAAAAGTCAAGACTAAGGCAGGCGGACATAGACAGGCATTCTTAGCGCCTACAGCCAATTCACCCAGTAAGTACCTTAGTAAAATAAATAAATAAGAATGTTTATGACCAGCCACTAAGGGCTAAGGGCCTAGCTAGACACATAGCTTGACCTAAAAATTCTATTCTAGGTTGTTAAGTAGATAGTGATGAGATGGAACTGTATTCAATTATACTTCAGTGTCTGTATGATTATTTTGTTTGATCGCTTTTCATTTATTCAATCAATCACAGTAAACAAGTGACGGTAGAAGTGAGCTAATAAAATTAAATATATAAATGATTACTACTCTTACTTTTTAACTTTTCAGTTATATTTTAGCTTTTAGCTCTTAGCTCTTGTTTATGATCAAGTTGTGAGGATACATGATAATTGAAAAACATATAAGAATTAGACAAGTATGATTCAAGCTAACACTTGATTTATGATGTCATATCAGCAATTGATCAAACCAAAAATAAACATTAATTTAAGTTATAATTAAATATTAATCTCTCCCAATTATTCCAATATAAACGAAGAGCTAAGCACAAGACAGGTAAATAAAGTTTGGGTTCCAACAGCTATAATTTATTCAAAATTCAAATATTCTAAGTAGTTTCAAATGCATTTATAATTAAACAGGGCATAAAGCCATTATTTCTTGCATGAATAGTATTAAAGAAAGTATTGAGCTACATTTTAGACAACGCCAAGGAACATCGAGATGTCTAGAAGGCGGAGAATATTGTTACAAAACATAATTTTACCATAGTGAACTCCATATTGGCGTAGCGTGTGATATTACGCCATAGGAAGAATCCTATTGTTCATTGCATATCTTATCATGTCTAGTGTCGTATATACTAATAAAGAAGAAAAGAGTCTGATATTCGTAAAAATACCGTCAAGGGCAAAATTACTATTTTATTTGGGCATGCTTAGGATCAGCAGTTGGATTCTCTATGTATCAATTTGACATTTCGACTAGCTGATTTATTACTTACCGTGGTACTGATTATTCAAGGTTTTGCTATCTCACACCAAATAAGAAAATAAATAAAATTTGTTAATAAATAAAAGAAGGAAGTAAAAGTTTTTAAATAGGAAAAATAAAATGAACGTAGAAAACACACACAATGTAAAAGTCAAACACACCTCACTAAGCATAGACTAGATTCCAAATACAGATAATATATATTCTACCTTACGTCATTTATAAATTAATAAATTAAGAAGAAAGATTGGGTTTAAAATGGTACCTATTAAAGTATACTCTCGTAACACCATTCACAGTAATATCTGAAATAATCCTTAGCTACAGGCAAACAATACTCGAAATTCGTTCACATAAGGTTTTTCATCATCAGACATCAGTTATGTCAGACTATAGGTAAGTTACTAAGTATAGAGAACAAAATTAAAGTCAGTGCATGCTTCTTCAAATGATACAATAAGTAAATATAATTATAAAGTAATATCGATGATTGTCGTTTAATATATATAATATACGATACGTTTGAAATAATTTAATTCAGGATCGATACTAGGAGTCTATAAAACACTACTAATTTGATGCGATGGAAAAAAAACAAAATCACCTCCAATCATTTCTAGAAATGAGCACACCGCTATAGACCGAGAACGTTAGTTCTACCTCCCTACCTCCTCCCGCTCTCCGTAGTTCAGTTATTTTTTTATTTGTTCAAACAGTCATTAACTGCTTATTTAGGACGACAATCTACCATCTATTATATATAATCTAATTATCATTTACTACATAGAACTCCTAATTTTTCGAACTCGCACTTGATTTCCAACACAAAGACGTTCTTGGTTTTAAATTTGCAGTCCTGGCTGGAGGAGTTCTATCCTTTTGTTAACATCATTTGGGATGAACCATCAGCGATTTTACCGAACACTCGAAGACTCAAAAATTAACAATTAAGCCTTACTTATAATAATAACATATGCTCAGTCTGAAAACTTCATATTTTTAAATCAAGACAACCAATTTTACGGTAGCAGAACATTAGCAACCCAAGTGTCGCGAATGCTGATGGGCGGCGTTTGTCGATTGACACGAGATGACCCATCTAGTTGTTTGTTTTCCTTTATCATAAAATAGAATTATGTATAACACTTTTACAAATATTTGCCGACATTCCTTTTTATAATTAACTAGCTTTTTACCCTTCTCAGCCAACAGTACTTCGCGTGGAACTCGTATACGTATCTTTCTTCGAATATGTCGTCGAGTCATGTGTGAACAGTAATGTGTTATTGCACCTTTTATATATATGTGAAGATTTTAACAAAAATGCTAATAGTAAGAATGGAAATACATATTTCGGTCCATTTTCGGTCATTTGTCACATTTCATTGATTACGATCACTTAACGTGTGTCGTTGTATTTTATGGATTGCCTTTTAAGAAAACAAAGCAAATTTTACCAAACAAAATATACTAAATTAATTAAAACCAAACCTCAGCATTAAATATTAATTAATATTTTTAATATTGTAGATTAAATATCATATTGGGTTA
Source organism: Zerene cesonia (assembly GCF_012273895.1). Taxonomy (NCBI): domain Eukaryota; kingdom Metazoa; phylum Arthropoda; class Insecta; order Lepidoptera; family Pieridae; genus Zerene; species Zerene cesonia. The sequence goes on along the minus strand of NW_024045132.1, from coordinate 1,302,230 downwards.
CAAACATTTAAAACCTTATAGATGCTATATTGTATTTAATAATTTCAAATAGAAGAACACTAATTAAAATATAGCTGTTGCACACAGCAAAAACTATCAATACAAAATTGACCTTTTGTCAGATGTCTTTAAAGTTCAATATTCAAAAATTATCCTTTATATCAAGTGTTTTTCACTTACCATCCAATGTTTATTAAACAACCTACCCAACCAGTATCCCCTATTTCAAAGTTTAAAAATCTTGATCCTTTCGAAAGATGAACAAAGATTCAAGACTATCAAGTTAACTTAATAATACAGAGATAGGATGTTATAAATTTGAAGTGTACTTGCTAAAATACACTATTTCTAAAGAAACTGATTCAAAATAAAACTAAATTTAGTGGATACAAAAGTCTATTTTAACATTTATATATCACTTGTTGGTATTAAATTAATTGGTGAGTGTTGTCAATGCCGCAACAACATCACCCCGATGTTCCCGCAGTGTTCGCTCAGCTAGAATCCTTGAGATTTCCATTTCTTTAACCTGAAATTGTAAAATATTCATTGTATTTATTATTTGTGCATATTTTACAATGCAGATACTACATTACATTAAAAAATTGTGAAACTAAAATTCAGATCAATATTGTATTTATTTGGTTTTTTTTTAAGCTACTAACAGTCTAACCCGGCTTAGCCCATGGTATATATTATATAGCCTATAGCACTCAGGCATTATGTAGATATGATTTGAATGTGAATGATTTATTGAAATTACTCCAAAACTACTACTTACTAATTAAAAAACAAACTCTTCAGATTTATAATTCATTGTATGTAATGAAAGTTATTGAAATAAATTGCAAAATTGTTCAATTTATTTTTTTAATTTAACTTTCATAGTTTTTATGAAAAATATTCTACTTACAATTAATTCTATATCATCTTTTTTTACAGAAACTTTTTGTAGCTCCTTTTCTTTTTCCAATCGTTCAGCAGCCTCTTTGTTCCTTCTGTCGCCTATTAGTGATAGAGCCTGAAATGTTAAGGGAAAAATAAATTCCAATATTTCTATATTTCATGACTATATACAAATACACAATGAAATAAAAGTCTAAACTACAGTTTGTATAAGTAATACTAGTTGAAATACATGATTATAATTAATTACTGAACTCAACATTAATACTTATTGAAATAAATTTACTGTGTCAATGACTAAATTTATTTTAAATTTGTAAGTTGTCCATCAAAAAGTAAAAGCTTATAGTGCCTAATGTAATTAAAGTAGAACACTCAATACAATATTAACTACTCACTCTAGCTTTAAGATTTCTATTAAATAGATTATCACATAGTCTAGTAATAACTTTTGATAAATAAAATTTTAATATACATGTGTATCATGACATTGTGTGAAATTAATGTATCGAAATTGATGCTGTGTAGGCAGATACATGTTTATAGATAAACAACATCTACTTACCCCTGAGATGTCTTGTGACGATATTTCTTTCTCTTCAGCGTAATCTGTGACTTTTTCTAGATCTGCAACCCCACTATCATGCTTTGCAGTCTTCTTTTGGGTTTTATCTTTGTCATGCTGGATATCATCGGTATCACCATTAATTTCTTCGTCAGCCATGCTTATTGGTTATATTTAAAGTGTTTAGATTTATGGTCTACAAAACATTGATGTTACTGAAATTATATGTTATTTATTCTCACTTTCATTTGAAGTTCAATCAAATATTATTCGAAAAACATGAGCACACTTTAAACTTACCTTTGGTAATTTGACAATTAAAGATTGACGTTTGATATTTTTCTATTAAGTTCCTTATTTGAACACAAGGTTATTGGTATTTGATCATAGTCAATAAGGGGGTGTCGACTTTTTATTATTCATAGATTCTTAGACTGAGGGAAGAGCGGTAAGATATTTTTATCTTTGACTAAGATTATAGTTGTTTCAAGGCAATATGGAGTTCAACTATTTTATATATGTAAAATTTCGGATTGATACTTCTTGATAGCACTACTCTTTGGCACAGTAGGTCTATTGTGTTGAGAATTGAGTATGTAGAGTTCTACCGTAGAATGGGGTTAATATTAATTTCAGACTGTGATCCGCATTTTCACAATATTGCCACCTTCAAATATTAACAAACTTATGTTGGAGTATGAGTTTATATGAATACTATATATTTTCTTTGTAATTATAATAATATATATTTTCTTTATAGGTAATAAAATGTAATTTATGAAATGTAAAAAATAGGTTATTTTATTAAGACGAGGTGATGGTTCATTAGACTTGGAGAGAGGAGATTATGGGGTTATTAGAAATAAAAGTTTGGGTTGCTACATATTTCTTTTGATTGCAAGATCCTATAAAATATTCTACACAGATTGCAATAATGAAATTTAAAAATAAATCTTAACCGAAGTCGCCAAAAGTAAGAAGGTTCTGGATTCGACCTTTTGTTCTTGGTGTTGTTACTTGATTACTTGCTGAGTTTTAAAATTGTTCAAAATTGTTGACAATTGATTCCATTTAGAAACATAAAATGGACATCACACTCTCCCGGAGCGTCGTTGACATTTTCTACAACTTCGTAACGCCAAAGAACATTTTTAGGCAGGATTTCCTGACTATCATTACTTACTTACTTAAAGGGGCTATTATGAATACATCTAAACTAAAATTATCAAAATCGCGAATCTCGAGTTTAAGCGAGACTGACGAACAGCAATCTTCTAAATATATTGAATATCATTAATGCGATGATCATAAATAAGAGAGTTCATAAAATATTGTAAAATATTTTATTCTATCATCAATCAGTATCTTTTATATGTGAACCGTTGCGTTTTGAGGGTTTTCGTCTTTTCTTTCAGGTGTGTAGGGTGGAGGAGGAATCGTGTTATCATGGACCTGCAACAAAAAAGAATATGAGTGGAAAAAATTTTTACGCACAAGACAAAAATAGATTATTTGTGGCTTGTCCGTTGGCGGCTGTTTAAATTTTTTACCTTTCCAGACTGTTTTTACAAGCCTCGATAAAAACCAGTTCGTCAAATAACTTATTTCATGTACATTGTGACATGAAAATTTATTAATGTAATAACGTAATATATAATAACCGTCTTAAGCTATAATTTTGTTAATATTCTAATTCGAGGACATAAAAATAATACATCAAAAATCATTAAGCTCCGTTTAACCGCACTATATTTATTTATGGTGGTGTAACATATGAATAATTATTTTATTTTTTAATTAAGTACTAGGTACATTAAATATAATTAGTTTTTCAGCTCAGAAAAGGAAACAGAAACCAGGATTTGAATAATAATTAACTACGACGCACTAAAAAAAATAACTCTCATCGAAGAATTAATTTGTTTATCCATATGAAAGGAATGAATTCCTCTGCTATCAGTTTCACATATGGATATGTTATATATACCTAGTCTTGCCATAAATATGGTAATAAAGAAAAAAGAAAATTGTTAACTGCAAATAACATTTATTACTTTTACAGTGTGTCAGTTTAATACATAAATA